>NC_092687.1:15220822-15459985 GCF_964275005.1 Diadema setosum | reverse complement strand
TGGATCGTCCGAAGTGTATATCACGTGGCCGTATAGAGAAAATTCTGCCTCTCTTTCATTTTCTTCTTTTTACGGGGCATGCATGGTTTCAGATGTGTGTAGGACCTTGCTGTATCATGCAGAAGCATAACTTCTACTGAAATATGATATAAAACTGAAGAAATGCCTTTTTGTTCCAAGTTGTTGTCCCTCAAAGTTCGAGCTGAAACTAATGAAAGTATGTGCAGGCCTAACTAAAACGTACTCACAAAGCGCTTCTTAAGTCTCCCTCCCTCTCTCTTCTCTCCCTCTCTCCCTCCCTCTCTCTCTCTTACCGGGCCCTGTTGGCTGTAGACCCTATGTGATATTATTTGAATGGTATGAATATCGATTCCATTATTCATATTTTTAGGTCGTTCTCTTCTCTTGATAATTTATTATTATGGTATATACCATTGGTATAAAATACCATATTCTCCCCAGAGACTCTATTTAAGGAACGCAATTTCCTTATACAACAAACTGAATTTTCCTTATCATATCTTAGTCATAAGGAAGAGTTATTTTCATATTTATATGTTTCATGGTCAATCTGATAGTAAAGAGGTGTTGATCGGTTGGGTGATGCCTCTCTCCCGGCGCCCCCCCCCCCCCCCTCAAAAAAAAAAAAGAAATGTTTTGGCAGCCTTTCTGTACAAAGGCTGCAATGATAGATATGACCTGTATTGATTATTATAGGGATGAGGGTTTAAGGGGTGACCCCTCCCCCCTCTGGCGAGCAGGGTCCGCTTGAACATGGAAAGGGGACAAAAAAAGTAAAAACCCTATACAAAACAACAACAACAACAACAACAACAACACCAAAATCTCCATATGCAACAGAAAAGTTAATGTTTGAAAATTATGTAAACCACAAAAAAAAAACAAAAAAAAAAAACGTATGTACAACTGTCACAGGTTGATTCCCCGGGTATCCCCCTCCCCCTTTCCCCCTTCATCGGCATTATAGCTGAAAATCTTGACTCCAAGAAACGGCTGAGAGAGATAGTTTCACGAGAGCGAGTCAGTATACATGTACTACTATAGGAACCATGGACGTCTCATATTTTACTGGCGGGAGGACTGGTCTGGAAGGGTTTTCAAATCCTCCCCCCCCCCCCCAAGAATCAGATGATACCATTTTAAGATGATTTTAATCAGTAAAAAACCGTGAAACAATTACAGATTAAACCCTTTCATTTTACTGGTTGCATTTCTCGTGATATCTTGTTAAAATATTATACCTCTGAGATCGTAATATCTATATCACCATACTCTATTCAAACTGCTGGTTTTAAAATTACCAGTGAGTGCTATACATCCACCCCATAGACTCACCGAGTGGTGAAGACGCATAATAAGAGGTGACAGATGTACAATGATTTACCTCTTCATATTTTATCAATAGAATAATTTTTCTCATTTTTGATTGAAAATATTTCAGAGTGTGTTTCGAAAATATTCCATGCAAGGGGGGGGGGGGGGTCGTACGACCCTCCCAACCCCCCCCCCCCCCTTGCATACACCCATGAGCTTTCTTGTGTTGGAGGCCGGGTATCCCCATCCCACACCTCCCCCCCCCCCCCCCGTCCTTCTGACCGTCTCGACTCATTGTGTGCATGATCAAGAGTTTCAAACAAATTTTGATCTGTATAGATGAGAAAATCACCGAACAATTACAGACTTCAGTTTATTTCTGGGCTCTTATTCTTCAAAATACTTTCATTTATAGACAACCGACAAAAATGGTACTATATATATACTTTTTTTTTTTCATTTCAAAATTTCCATACTATTTCACCAAGAGTACATCCTAAAAGACATAACTGACATATTCCGCAACACAAATCCAAGAAGGATGAGGCTGAACTTGGTAAATATAGGTCAGAGCACAGTGGCGGATCCAGAGGGGGGCGCAAGAGGCGCAAGCCCCCTTTATTTATCGTTGAAAACATAAGCAATAAAAAGAAATAAATGAAATGAAACCGGAGTGGCACCAGAAATATTAGTTGCGCCCCCCCCCCCACCACCTCCTTTACAGAATTCCTGGATCGGCCCCTGGAGCAAGTCAGTTGCATATAAGCACAAGGAATATAAAAGACAACACTTTCGCATGCTGATGGCTGATTTATACGTCAACTTGGCAAAAGTACAAAAGTGAAAAAAAGTCTGCTCTTACCAGTTTTGGACCGTCCATAAAAATGGTTCATTACGGATCTGTTTTATTTTGTCCACGGAATATATTTCATCATGGGGATATTAGTCTATACGTGAAAAAAAAAAAAAAAAACCACGGGCGACTGAAAAACATGAATGACGGAACTGAAATTCTGTCCACGGCTCAAACTGTGTAACTGAAGGTGGAAGAAAGAGAAGAAGGAAGAGGAGGAGGAAGAGGATAAGGAGAGGGAAGAGGAGAAGAAGAAATTGAAGAAGAAGAAGAAGAAGAAGAAGAAGGATAAGAAGAATGATATGAAGAAAGAGAGAGAAGGGGGTCAGAGGGAGAGAGAGAGAGGGGGAGGGAGAGAAAGTGCCCTTGATATATATGATTATGAGCTTGCATACGATCATAAATTAGCCGGCGAACATTGATGGATTATAGATTGGAAAGTTAAAAACATTATTCTTCAATTCTCCTTCATAATAAGGCAGGAATTCTACTTCTATATGCCATAATAAGGTCCTGAATTCATCTTTTATCCTGTATGCCCCATGAAATGAAACGGAGGCAGAAATACGCCCTCTATCGATCACCCGGCGGTTTGCATCCTAAAATGGCGACCGAGCCCGCCCGCGATGAGCGTACTACGCAAAATCGGGAGAGTGTTCCCTCTTAGCGCACTGCGTGCGCTTCTATACTCTTTGGTTATAACGAAAATTCGTAGCGGAACAAGCATGGGCGAACGCTTTACATCACGGTGTGTTTGCTCCGTGTGTCACGCACAGTTTCCGTCAATTTTATGCTCTCTTTAATGAAATATCCAAACGAAATTTAAAAGGTACAGTGTACCATTCCGTTTCACATATCTGCACAGTGTAAGATGAGTATTCAACAAACAGAATATGATATATGCGTGGTTTCCTTGTTTTTGTTATATATTGTATTTGTTCGGTTATAACGAAAGAAAACTGCCGATCCCGAGCATTTCGTTATAACGGGAGTGCACTGTATTATATTTTCAAACCCTGAAATAGAAGCCCTAAGACAGATTTTGTCATATGAGAAGTTAATAATGTGACAATCCGATTGTATTTTTACCATTTTTTTTTTTGGGGGGGGGGGGGCATACTTTTCATTCCAATACACATCATAGATATTGTCGTTTCCACCCATAGGCATTTCGATGTTAGTCTGTTTCGTGAAGATACTCACGCTTGATTAAAAGCACATTATTATTTGATGATAGCTCGAGCGTAACTTCTTTTTTTTTCGGGGGGGGGGGGATTGCATCAATCTTTGTGAAACGGGTCCCTGATCTTTATATCGGCAACAAATTGTACGAAATATTTTTTAAGGTCTCGCCTTTCTCTTGAATATGCATTTTCCTTAATTTCTATTTAAACTCGTTCAAATTACATAAATTACGCATTCCCATATAAACACTCTCAAATACAAAGTAGCAGTGCTTAGATTGAATATGAGAGCCTCAAAAATCAACGATGATGAGAAGTCAGCAAGTCCAGCAAGAAATTACTTTCTTCACAAGTAAATTGCATATAGTTTAATTACAATTCAAACGACACCGTCGTGCAAATGATATCATCATTTCATTTTATTGCCTGCCCAAATTGACTGAGACATCAAGGACTTCTTTGGGCGTCGTGGAGTCGGGGAAAATCTACATCCCTAACAGAATGGAAGACTTCCCTTTTACAGAATAAGCTAGAATAGTAATGGCAAACATTTTGATGACCCTTTTGGCACGTTGGATCCTTTCCTTTCTCTCAATGGAAGCATAATATTGGCGCTCTCTTGACAAGGAAGTCTCTGAGTGACACTCATTACGACCGAGTATCATTACATAGGCTTACTTACACGCAAGAGTCAATAAGCTTGTATAATGCTTGAAGAAGCAATAGTTTTGGTATTTATTTTCAAGTCTAAATCGCGTATTTCATAATTATACAATAGCTGTCAATAATCTTATAACAACATTATACTTTGTTGGTACGTTGCATCACACAGGCCAATACACGATCAGTGACGATGCTCCAACACACTGTCCTGCTTTCGAAGACATCCTTCTTTGAAGCCATTTTCTCACAATCTTCTGATTTGAATATTTCCCGCTCTGCTGTGTGTCTCCACTTTAGAGGTATTCCCCCTTTTAAAACCTTATTTTCTCCCGGCCAACTTTGGTGTTGTCAAACATAATATTCAATATTGAACCTAGCAATGCACAGAGCGCATCTACAATCGTTAGAGTGTCCACGCTCCATGGACCGGGCCGCAAAGGACTTCGCGCTCATGACATGTACTACCCGGACATGTACAGTATATTGTGCACAAAACTATGTAATCAGTTTGATTATAAATAAATGATGATTACTAAGATCCTCATTTCCCTCTAAAAGTCAAGATCCTGGGACCCGTTTCATAAAACTTGTCATCAGTGACAAGTTGTCGTAGATTTGACAAGCTCCTGGAATCCTTACATCTGATTGACTGAGAGAAAATTTGTCATAGAAATGTGGCTGTTTTCACTGATGACAAGTTTTATGAAACGGGCCCCTGGACTATACCGCCTGGCGGTAGGAACGTCCATTTTAAATAGGAGATGCTGCACTGAATGAGGTTGTAGTCGGCACTTCGCCCAACTAATTCCTACAAGAGCACACAGTCCACTTCCAATATGGAAGCACTGCAAACACTCTGCAACTGAAATTACATCGTTACTTGCTACAGCCTTCTCTATATCGACTAACCGTGGCTCACCTGTCATAAATCCA
Source organism: Diadema setosum (assembly GCF_964275005.1). Taxonomy (NCBI): domain Eukaryota; kingdom Metazoa; phylum Echinodermata; class Echinoidea; order Diadematoida; family Diadematidae; genus Diadema; species Diadema setosum. The sequence continues at coordinate 15,455,017 of NC_092687.1, read as the reverse complement.
ATTTGTTTCATTGTTTCTATTTTAGCTCGATGTCTGGAAATTAAATGTCTTTTTGTACACCAGTACGTTCCTGCCATCACATACGATCATCTGGCCGTGAGGCGTGAGGATCAGATTCGACTCGACCACGTGATTATATTTCTTTTCTTTGCTCAGACCTGTCGCGACTGGAAGGGTCATCACCCTGGTCACGTCAACCCAATCTTGCCCGGACAACCGGCTGATGACGAACCGGTCGTGTGCAGGTTCATGACAAGCGACGTATATGTCACGCGTGCGCGAGTCTACTGTAGCGTTAAGGATCGTCTGACTGTGTGCGATTTCTTTTGAAGCTCCATCTCTGTCGATAACGAGGACGGTGTTGTCAAACGGCACACGTTGGGCGATTATATCGCCAGAAGGTAGCAACGCTCGCATCCGGATTCTGTCTTTGCATGCGATGCTCTTAACAATCTTCCCATTGGTAGGGTTAATGGCGTGGATGTGTGATTGACTTCGCTCCACTGCGATGATTACTCCACTCCGTTGTCTTACAGCTATGTCCACGAACGTTCTCGCAGTTGTCGTCTTTGACGGCACAGCAAATTCTCTGGTCATCTTCCACTGCTTGTCGTAGAGGGCGACACTTCCACTCAGGAGTCCGCCGCTGCCAGTGCACCCCTCGCAGCACTTGGCACAAACCACTGCAGACTCGTTCATCGATTTGCAAGATGTTATGCGTGCACTGTCTTGCAGCCGAAACTCTTCCGTCTTTTTATTGTTGACACTCATTACAAAAATCACCGCATCCCTTGATCCATCTTTCAAAATTACTGAATGGTCAGCTGATGTGTAACCTATCAAACATGGACGTTTAATCTTTCTCGCTATCTCTATGGTATCAGTCTGCTTCCATTTACCCCTGGGCCATTCGATTTGACCTCTGTACTCCTCGCCCTCAGCCCCCTTCACAAACCTGACATTCTGCGAAACTCTGGAGATCTCCTCCACGAATCCCGAATCGGTGTTGGAATTGATTGTCGCTTCTAGCGCCGTGATCAAAGCCCCCGTTTTGCGTGCGACCAGATCCTGATCGCTCATGAGGAGGATGCTATCAACGCTCTCTAACGCTTCGTCAAGAACGTCCACGACCTCACTGGTCTGTCGGCTACATTCCTGGAAGTTCTCGTTGCATCCTGACTGAATATCTGTAAGCGTTTTTGTAAACTCACTGTGCGCGTTTTCGATGGGTTCTCGTCGTTTCGCCTCAGCGCTGTGACTCTCGTTTAGTCGCTTCTCTCTCTTTTCGTTGAGTCGTCGAATCTCTTCGTCAAACTCTTTATTAATCGCATCGCGCTCATTTTTGCCTCGTTCAGTGTGTTTGCTTACAGCGACGCGGATGACGCGCTGAATTTCCTTTTTGACGGTTTCAAAATGTTTCTGAGCCGCGTCGTGTTGTCGAGAAATAAGATCTGCATGCCTCTTCCATTCCTGCTTCTTGTCTTTCGTCTTTGAGACAAGGTCGCCAATGAGTCGTCTCTTCTGAGACAAGGATTCATCCAGCTCTTTTAGCAAACACGGCTTGTGGTGCACGGTACTACACGATTGGCAGACGGCCTCGTCGTGTGCCTCGCAGAAAAATTCGACGGGTTTCTTGTGCTTGGTGCAGACCCAGCCCACCCTCTTGCTCTGGATATCCACGATTTTATGCCCTTTTATGGTGGCGCACTCGTCGCAGAGCCGCTGCTTCTCGACTACGTAGTACGTGGCAGAAGACTTCCTGAGGCATCCAACGCCTTCACAATGACCGTTTTCCTGGAAGGGGGACGCCATTGCTATGACAACGTCTGTCACGTGATGACGGCTCCACTGTCTCACAAACTGATCAGACCTACGGACAAAAACAACCAGATGCTAGTCATTGACTTGTTCATGTGGACCTTTTGATCAGTGTGTATTCATTACATTATATTAATTCATTTATTTTTTGTCTCTCGCGAAAGCTTGTTTTGTTCACTTTTATTAGAAACTACCAGAGAATTCCTTATGACCCAGCAAAACTTGACTGTTTTCGATGAGTCTAATGGTGTCTAATGGTGAAAATTAACCATCGAAATTCATCCAGGACCCCGTTTACTGTGCGGGGCTGGGCCGAGCCGCGGCCGAGCCCTGCCTCAATTGCGAGGCCGGGCCCCGCGATTTTGTCCGTTTACACTGCCGCGCTCGGCCGCGCTTTTGATTCAAACCTTTCAATATGTTGTCGTAGTGGCGCTCTGCTTGTAAACAAATGCAATTTGGTATTGTCTGGTTTTCAGACCCTTTGCCAAATGAATTCCGTGGCGACGAAGTCGCCGTTCGGGCAAAGGACTTTGCCGAAGAAAAAACTCCTTTGCAGGACAAAACCACCTTAAACTATACTAGTTTTAGACGTTGAGGGGGTTAATATCCTGAACAGCGAAATAGTACAGGCAGAGGGTTTGGAAGCCAGACTAAAATTGGCCGTGCATTTGGCCCATTTTACGTTTCAACTGAGAAAAGGCCGGGCTCGGCCGTGGATCGGCCGCGGCCGAGACCACCTCCAGAGCGAGGCCAAATGCGAGGCCAATTTTGGCCTCGCATTTGCCCTTTTGCGCGTTTACACTGAAGCGGGGCTGGACCGAGCTGCGGCCGAGCCTCGCACTGTAAACGGGGTCAGAGAATTGCCGATGGTCCAGTGTAGAATTTGAGTGTTTTGAGGGTGTAGTAGTATCTAATATTGGTAAAGACTATGTAATTTGAGTGTTTTTGATGGATCTAGTTGTATCTAATGGTGAACAATAGATCAGTAAGAACCATCAGAGAATTTTTGATGACCCAGTATTGATAGAATTTGAGTGTTTTGTGCTTCTGGTGGTATCTAAAATTGGTTTAGACTATGATATGATAATTTTCGATATGCCTAATGGCATCTAACGGTGAGGATAAGATTAATAGAAACTATCAGAATATTTCCGACAGTCTTGTACAGAATTTGAGGTTTTGTTTTGTGTTGTTTTGTTTTTTGTCAAGTGTTATTTTAAGGTGAAACAGACTATTATACCATTAGAAACCCTCAAAGAATCTCTAATGATTCAGTAAGCTGAACCTCGAGGTTACCATTTCAGTAGACAAACTGGTAGAGTTCATTGGAAGAGACCATTAAAAAAATCTGCCGGCTTCTAATATTTTCTATTGGAATTTTAGGGACCATCACCAATCAGTGATGGACATTTTAATGCTTTCATAAACAATTTCATAAAAGAAAACTTTCGGTGGCTATGCTATAATATCAAGAAATCACAAGAACGGATCCAACAGAAAACATTGGGACAGACTAAATCGAAACATATTCTACCATTACTAAAACCAGAAGCACCAACAGAAACTTGGAAGTGCACAGTCTATTAGAAATTATTTTGCATTTTTATGCAAAATCTTATCATATTTCGAATTCATACAAGGACAGTGACTGCTACATGACATTTTTCATTATAAATTGCGGCAACAATCATAACTTGTTTGCTGTTCTTAACAATGCTTAATCTGCGAAAATACGATTTTAAATGTTCATTATGTCCGAAAAATGAATATGTTTATAATAAGTGTTATACAGTGCGGGAAAATAAGGGCATTCACGGACGTAGCTAGTTCAACGTACATGTAGCTTATTTCTGAGCTTTCGGTCTTTTAAAGACCTTCATCACGGCTTTGAATTAGTGATACATAAAATGACTCACTGATATTAACGTAGCTGCGCTCGTTGGCAGTATGAGTCCAACTAACATGAGTCTATAATGACCATTTCATCAATGGGTTCGTAGTTGTATAACAAGATATAATAATAATATGAATAAATCATTTCATATTATTGAGTACATTTCACTGGGTACATTTCTCGCACTGAATAAATGAACGAACTATACTCGTTCTGCACACAGTCGGGACCCCTCCTCTCTCTCTCTCTCTCTCTCTATATATATATATATATATTATATAGTATATATAATGTGAGAAATAGTTCCCTGGGCCCCGAACGTACGCGGTGCCGCATTGTTGGATGCATATAGTTGAAAGAAATTGGATCTAAGAGTTGATATATTTTGGAGGGTTGACGCTATATATTTCGGTAATATACGAAATAAAATAAGATATGTTGATTTAGATAGTATTATATCAACCGGAGTTTGTGGGTGTGTGCATATGTGAGTGTGTGTATGTGAATATGCATATGTGCGTATGTATGTGGGTGTGTGTGTACGTATGCGGATGTATACATATACGCAATGCAAATAGACATATGAATATGATATATATGTATAATGATTCTGTTTGTGATCATCATGCTAAGAATTATAAGACAATATGATTATTATATGGCAGCATTATGATATTAGAATTTATTTATATATTTTTTGGACATATAATGTTATTCTGATGATGATTTGAGGTTAGAGTGATATTTGTATTGAATTGAATGATTGATTTGTGTATATAAAGGAAATGATTTAGAAGATTGGTAACATGTGAAATTGCATTATATATTATATGACACATCAGGTTATTCATATAATAATCGTTCTGTTGGTAGGTCCTGACGAAGGCCCAATGACGGGCCGAAAGCTTGACAAATAAAAGGGAGACTAAGATCGAGAGCAACGTCCCGCCTCAGTCCAATTTCTTTCAACTATATATATATATATATATATATATATATATATATATATATATAATAATAATAATAATGATAATAATAACAATAATACAGGGTATTTATAAAGCGCCAATTCCACATAACTAACGTGCTCAAGGCGCAGTAGAAAAAGTGAGTTTGGAAGTATAAAAATCATTACACAAACATGCACATGAAAATGAATGACACAATAATGATGATGACAAAAAAAATCATAATATACAATTCTACTGGAAAAAGGTTTACGAATAAATGAGTCTTTTAGGGCAATTTTAAAGGAGTCAACATTCGAAATGTAACGGATAGCTTGAGGCAACTGATTCCACAGGTAAGGTCCAGCTCAGGGGCGGATCCAGGAATTCCGTAAAGAGGGGGCGCGTTTACATAATTAAAGGGGGGCGCACGCACCATTCCCCCCTTTTTTTCTTTTTATTTCTTTTGTTTCAACAAAAAGTAAAGGGGGGGGGGCGTGCACCGGTTGCGGTCCTCCCTGGATCCGCCCCTGCATGCAGCATGTGCAAATGACCGATCCCACCATGATTTTTTTTTTTCGTTTTTGGAACAACCAGCAATCTACAATCGGATGACCTTAAACATCTGGGAGGATTATAAAATGTCAGCAAATTAACATTGTACTCTGGGGCAGATCCGTGTATGGAAGGAAAAACAAACAGTAATAATTTAAATACAATCCGAGATTCAGCGGGTAACCAATGCAATGAGGACAAAACAGGGGTAATGACCATTGTGAGCATTTCTTCTGGTAAGGGTAACAATACGAGCTGCTGAATTTTGCAATTTTTGTAACCGTGAAAGTTAATATAAATCATTGTACATACATGTATATGCATAAAATGTCCGTTGAGAATGAAAAGACCTTTAAGTTGTCTCGAACACAATGGGTTTAGTGGCAACTTAACACCCTTCTCATTCTCACCCGACGATGAACATACATTTATATATACATGTACAATACATACGAAGAATTTGTTTGCAAAAACCGATAAGTCCATATTTGCCAAATGGAGATATTATTTGCGATTTAATGTCAAGAAAAATAAAGAGAATAATAAGAAAATTTTTGCTTCTTTTGACCATAACTTTAAAAATATGCCGTTTGTAGTGACCAATATATCATTTAAAAGGTACTATTTTGTACTTTATGACAGAGATCGTACTTCAAAATCTTCAAAAATGGACTTTTTGGTTTTTGCAAACTAACCCTTCATATATAACCAAATAGTACATATTAATTTTTTTTTTTTGACATAATGAACATTTAAAATCGTATTTCCGCGTATCAAGGACATCAAACAAGATGTCGAGTTTTATTCTTTATGTCATAAGGCACTTAACGACATTGTCAGATTTGTTGTTACGGATTTCATATTAAAAGTCTTTCAGTTTGTCGAATGCATTGTGTTCCATATTCATGTCGCAATTACTGTAATAATAAATTGCCCTGCAAAGTACAGTAATTTTGATTATATTCATTACTGTAATATTGTACATTGCTTCACTACTCTGAATTCATCTGTGGATTTCTTATGGATCATTACAAATTTCTAATGGTCCATTTTCGTAATGGTTTTCTAATGGTCCAATAGGCTGTATCCGTAGTTATACAACGTAATCAACAGTTGAATACATTGGAATACAACTATTCACATGGGCGCCTAAGAGTGCCTACCCAGGTGGATATTGTATAGTGGTTTTCCATAATGGTCCCGTGATGTCCTTTCCATATTGGTTTTCTAATAGCCCATTAGAAGTAATGGTCAAAACACTCATGGCATTTCCACCTGGGTAGGCACTCTTTATGCGCGCCAAAGAAAAGCGCCCATGTAAATAGTTGTATTCCAATGTACTCAACTGTTGATTATGTTGTATACCTATGGATACCGTAGTGCAATGCTCTGACTTTGTTGTGGGAAATGCTAACTCACCCTGAAGGTCTTTTTAGATTCCAACGCAATGTAATTTTCCTGTGCGTATAAATAACATGCACTTTGATCCCACATTCCATAATGGAATTCAATTATGTAGTTATAATGTGATTTGATACAATGTTAGTATGATAGGGTCTATACTAAAAGACATGTATTATTGAAGAATCATTCGCACCATAGTGAAGAATACGCTGTGGTCGTTTCAAAATCACTTTTTGAACTTACCCGTCAATAAACACTGTGCAGGATGGAGTCTTTTTACCGAAAACCCAGCATACTAATGACCATCACAAATTGATCGTATTCATAAGTCAAGCCAAAGACCACTCCTATGTTCTCTTCGTGCCGAAAGAAACCAACCTCCCAGAGCCAGGTAACCTAGTTCGCAGACTACAGTATGTCTTTCAGACATGTCAGAGTTACCTGTACGTGTACTTGCTTCTATCTATTTTTGCTTATTCCCCACCGCAACTCGTATGCTTCAATAAAGAACAAACACAAGTACAATAGTGATCCGCTTTTTCCCCTTTCTATCTCTCTCTCTCTCTCTCTCTCTGCGCTGGTGTTTGTTCTTTTCGTCAACAACAATAGTTTTTGCGTTGGGGGCGATCACACCAGCGCTTCTCTATTCTTTATACCGTTCAAACATGCTTATTAATGAAAGAGACTAACTCTGATTTTTTATTTTCCCATTCGTGGGTTGTACGTGTGTACTTTGTGCCACTTTGTGGCAATCATAAATGCAGCAAAGCTGAACACCCAACAGTAACGTGATGTATGTTGGATGTTCTGCATAGACAGATAAACCTGTGTGTATGTGTGCGTGTGTGTGTCTGCGTTTGTGAGTGGGTGGTGTGTTTCTTTTCGCAACATGAGGTGAGGGTATTAAGAGATGGTTAACATAGCTTAGAGGGTAAAAATCCTTATACTCTCCTACATTCTTTGATAGGGGAAAACCCCTAACCGATACACATAAAAGACTCGTAGAATGTCCAGCATATTCGGTATGTACAGAGAGGAGGTAGAGTGGGTGTAAACTCTATTAATAATCAATTGTCGTCTGGTAATGTCAGTGAACCATGAGGCTCATTACTTGTTGACTTCGTAGAATTCAAGGTTGCTGTGTGCGGGAGTGTCCTCTTTATTCTTCTTTTTGCGTTTTTTTTTTAATATATATTTTTCCCTTTTTTCCCTGCAGACTGCTATACCGTGTTTTTTCCCCAACTTTGTGGTATCATCTTGGAGTACAATTTATGTTTAACCACATATTTGTTTGCCATATTTAGAAGGCATTAAGGCACATTTTAGTCGCTGGAATGTACATTGAAGAGTTTGAAACAAATGCATTTGTATTAGATTGAGAAATTCTAGATTAAAGGGATCGTACAGTTTTGGTTGAGACCTAACTTCTCTTTTCTAACATTGTGAGATAACAAAAAACTTCTTATGAAATTATCATGAAAGAGCATTTAATTCCAAAATGAATTCAATGTTCATTTGATGAAAATTGGTTTTGAAATGGCTGAAATATCCAAATCAGAGCCATCGTAGATGATAAAAGGTGGGACCCAGCTTTTATTACGAGCCCTTTGTTTTACTTTGTTGTTGGATGTCTCAGCCATTCCAAACCTGATTTTCATCAAATAAGCTTTAAATTCCTCTAAGAATATTGTACGCTATGTACTATTTCATAAGTTGTTTCTTGGTAACTCGCAAAAAGTTATGAGCCCAATCCTCATCTCCACCAATAATGTATCATCCCTTTAAGGCTGCTATAGAAACGACTGAAAATGATTGTAAGATGGATAAGTGCATGATCTTTATGATTTGGCCAACAAAATTCATGGTAAGTATAAGAAACATACCCATAAGCAACATCGAAAAGAATTGATTTTCTTTATTTCATGTTGATGACTTCACTTTTAAAAGAAAGAAAATGAAAATAACGTGTTTGTTTGTTTGTTTGTTTGTTTGCATGCCGACTCCGTAAGTGACGCGAGTCTTCGTGGAAGTATATTGTTGTTCTGTCACGGTACACTTGTGGCCTATTTCGACAACAGCCTCAGCAGACAGCAGTAGTTGACGCGACGCATCTGTTCAGGAATTATACCTGCTGGAAAGGCAAGGGGTTTCTCCTTGTTTGTGTGTGCAGCGGGAACTGTGCATTATAGTGGATAACATATTGGACTTTCAAAATGTAGGTCCAGAAGTCGAATCCTCCAAGTTAGTGTCAGAATTACGTCTATGGACGAAATATGCTTGCCGAGATCAGGGAGGTGTTACCTCCCTGGCGAGATGATGATCCCGACGGTATAGTGCACCGGACAATACTATATAATGGTAGGGAGAGAAAATAGAGGTATCAAAGGCAGAGCAAAAAGTACAAGTAGAATACAGAAACATACAAACGCACGTACATGACGTACATGCATGAATATTTTAGTGGTACATCACTTAGAGAGAACCATAACTACAACCCCTCCCTTAAAAACAAACAAACAAACAAACAAACAAACAAAACAAAAGTAAACAAATAAACCCCCTCCAACCGCATTCATGACTGACAATAATTACTGCTGAGTTTACTAAAATGTAAATGATGCATAATGTCCAGCTTGGATTAAAAAACAAACAAAAAAAAAAAAAAAAAAAAAACAAGAAACATACAGAACCTGGCTATCGATGTCTCAGTTTCGATCAAAGTAAAAGAATGCCGTAGAAATACGATGAAACTACCTATGCTTACCAAAGCAAGCTTGTTGAGCGTATAAATAGGTCTCAACATACAGAAGCCTATAGCGTAAAGAACAGGATAGGGAGCACGGGTATTATACAACTAAGGACTAAACTAAGGCAAAAGGAACATTAATACTCGGGGTACAAAAGATTCTCATAAAAAGTGCCTAATTCTGCAATTTCGCTCAAAAGTATAATGACCCCTTTTTATTGATTATTAGGTTGATATTCCTTACTTTTATTCACACTGTGTGCGTACATGTACGTCATTGATTATGTTGAGATGCAGGAAAACAAAATATCTTGAACTTGAACTTCACTATATTATGGTACAGCGCACAAGTTCCAAATTACCATTAATGTGCTTGGTATCTTATCCCCGCACTTACATAATTAATGTTTCGGAGTTTGATATGGTTATGAAGACTTTCATAAGGCAGCTAATTTTACTATGAGTTATGAGGAACTGATTATGAGATTTAAAGAGATAGTGGTTAAGATGGGGAGTCAGGTTTTACTTTTGTGGCGAGATAATTACAAGCCACCCCTACTGGAAAGAACGCAGTGTCCATAGTGTACGTGAGCACAGTGTGGTCACAGTGTGGTCACATAGTCGACTATGTGAAAAAGCTCTAGTGTGGTGATGATTTCACACTGTGGTTTGGTTTTCCCAGAGTGTTCATTATTATAGCAATGTTCTGTGTCACACTGTTAAAACGCTCGAATTTAGCAGTGTGAAGAGATTTCACACTGTGTTTCTCACACGGTGGGGCACTTTTTTTATTTTCCAGCACGGATGTGGAGCTGAAATAACATACGATTCTAAGAGGAATCGGAAGTTCATTTGATGAAAATCGTTTTTGAAAACGGCTGAGATATCCAATATCAAAGTATAACAAAGATGTGGTAATAAAAGGTGGTGACCACCTTTTATCATACAGGATCACTTTGTTTGAAATATACATTTTCTCAGCCACTCGGAAAACAATTTTCAGCAAATAACCTTGAAATTCCTCTTAGAATCATATGCGTTTTAATATTTCAATTACACATGGTTTATAATCATCTCGCAAAAAGATAAAACATGAATTCCCATCTCACCCAAAACTTTACCATCCCTTTAATATATTTGGATCCGAGAAGTCGAAAAGAAAAGGTTTCCGATCTCAGGTAGAGAAGACACTTGAGTTCTCATACCGCGTGCATGCACCTTTTTGCCTCCGCAAACCCAAATGTGCTGTTATTTGCCAGCATGGAAAACTGCATGATCCATCGTTTTACTATTCATTTAAATTTCCTTATAACATTTATCAAATATTTTTATGCTATAGATACTTTTCACATTTACTCGTGCCCTAAAATATTTTACACAATTTTCCCTCTTTTGAACTTAATAAACTACAAGTTTCACTCCTTTTTAGGTTCCTCCATATTTTCACTGAATTTAGCATGTCGTCTGTATGGAACAAATGAAATAATGATTTAAGCTTGTTTTCAGTTTTGATTGATCTATACATGCCAATAGATGCACAGTATACTATTAGTTCTTTATCACGTTATCACTAATTCAGATATTATTATGCGTCATTCTATTTGCACCACGGATTGACTGATTGATTAGTTGAAATTTTTGACTCTTTTGTATTAATGTTTTATGTACTTTATTCGAAGATACGGATATGAATTGAAAGTGATTAGAGTTGAAATATTATTACTTCATTAAGTGGTACTACTCAAGCGGTTCTACTTAAATTCTACTTATGGGTAAACTGTGTGACCTGTCTACCAGTCGCATGGGTGCTGACAACTCAGTGAAGGAATTCCTCTGAAGGAATGGCTGAAGTCCCACCGAATGTCAAGTTTATCTTGGCTGCATACGGGGACTGCGAAGTAGGCCTACCTGGGTGGGAGTTGCCTGCGAGGTGCTGCCGCTAAGGGCCTAATACTGGCGTTCTGCGTGAACCTCTCCGAGCATCCCCGCGACTCACCAGGAAAAAGTTTTGGTCATGCTCAAAACTTGGCTGCGGTTAAATCGAACTTGCGTGCGCACCTCCGGGCAACTACAGGCGAGATACGCGCTGGGTACTGTTAGGTGCGGCCAAACTGCGGAGAGCTCCATTTTGCAAATTTGTTTCCTCGCAAGTCTAGCCGCAAAACTTTCCCAGATACGGTATGACAACGCCTTGAGTATGCTCAAAACTTGTTCCGAGCGAGGCGTGGGGGTTCGCTCGCAGAGGTACACGCAGAACACCAGTATGAGACCCTTACCGGCAACGCCTCTCAGGCAACTCCAACGCAGGTACTTCTCAGTATACCTGTAAGTCGCTCGTAACAGAAAACAAATCGGTTTCAAAGCTCTCAGGCAGGCCACACGGAATACACGCAAGTAGAAGATAAGTAGCACCGCTAGCACGCGTGTAGTAGGTAAGAAACAAGTGCAAAACTCGCAAACATTCTTGTCTGCCAGGGGAAATTCTACTGCGTGCTGGAAAAATCCCTGACCTCAACCAGCCCGCGTAGCTTGCCCAGAAAGGTGTGACACGGCCTTTAGTTACATCTGGATGGGTTCAAATAGGCACTGGATAGATTCGTCTTGACATTAGGGTTCAGTTTCTAAGGTGATGTGTTAAGCTAATTATTGTCTCTGTTTATAAGCCAGAGTCAGTAAAGTTAATCTCAATTGGTTGGTCTTGCATGATAAAGGCTGTAAGTTTTTTGTAAGGTCACGCACGATGGTGACTTTTAGCTCCATTCAGGAGATTGGCCTGATCGTTCATGCTTAGTTTGCCAGCGGGTGTTTTACTTGCATCAACTGCTTGTTATCATCACGCCGGGTTTGAGAAAGTATGATAAAGAAAAAAAAAAGAAATGAAGAAAAACTGAAAAAAAGAGGGGATGAAATGACAATAAAGTGGAGTAATATAGTTAATAAAAAACAACAACAGACATATTCATCATGTTCATACATAGTTGTAACAGTTGTAAATCAAATGATATGCCACTCAATTGCGGTGTTCCACCGGGCTTTGTGGGCGGGCCCACCTTGTTTTCATATTGATCTAATTGGCCTGGGACACATATTGCGTCAGCACAAAATTAACTATCACATATATACGCTGATGACAATTCAACTTTATTCATCAAACTAGGCCGATACCTTACATTCTTTAAGTCAGCTTGAAAATGCAATGAACGATGTTCATTCATGGCTGAACTCACATACTTTGAAATTGAATACGACTAAGTCTGAATCTGACATAATTAGGTAAAATTGACATAAATTCCATCTCTTTTTCCTTCATGTCAATTAATGTGTCCCAAATCTGTCGCAACGTCGTGATGTTAGATTGTAATATGACTATGTCTCATCAAGTTTCTAGCATTTGTAGATCTGTAAGATGCCAACTTCGCAATATCAGCTTCATTAGAAAATATTTGAACCGATCTTCTACCACAAAAATTAGTCCATGCTTTGATATCCTCTATATAGGCTTGGATCTGGAAATTCCGTCTTTTTTAACTTACCACAAACTCAGCTCTCCATGCCACAAAGGCTTCACAATGCGGCAGCACGCATCATTACACTGTCCAAGAAGCACACTTACATCACCCCTATTTTGAGATCACTTCATTGGTTACAAGTCAAAGATCGCATTATTTCTAAGATTTTACTTCTGACTTTCCACTGCATTCCGGGCACTGCTCCTCAGTATAACATTGACCAGCTGTTGACTTACTCCATAATTACATCCCTGCTAGATCTCTACGCTCATCCAACTCCGGTTCTCTTATAATTCCAAGATTCACTACAATATGGGGCACACGTGAATTTGGCCATGCTGCTCCCACCTTATGGAATAACTTACCTTCAGCCATAAAAAAAAGAAAAAAAAATGTTCTCCATCAAAACTCACCTGTTTACCTCCTTTTGATTACTCATAATTTTGAATAATTTCGCATGTTCTTTATCTCCTTCACTTTCTCTTCCTTCTGTGCCTAGAGCACTCTACAGAGTGGATTTAATTATAAACCTTATCAAGTGTTATTATTATTATTGTTATTTTTATTATTATTATTATTATTATTATTATTATTATTATTATTATTATTATTATTATTATTATTATTATTATTATTATCATCATACACGCGTATATGGTATTTGGCAAAATATTCATTCCATTATCTACCGCAAGTTTCGGGTTTAAATTTTATATGAACTCAATCACTCCACGGTGGGTTATGTGAGTTCACAGATAAATTTAAAGCATCGAATGCAAGAAATAAAAACAACTAATTTACAAAATGGCACTGGTGAGATGAACTTGGCAAAATGTAACAAAGATGATTTTACAATACGAGGTTTCTTGTAACTGATTAACAAATTCCCTATCGACTTATACAATCAAACTAACTCGTCAATTTGAATACGAAGTTTGGTCATTAAAGCTATAGTAAAGATAAGAAATACCAGAATATACGTAATGATACTTTATAAGTTAAGTGATTGTAGTTTTGTTTGAGACCCTACTTCAGGTTTCTGACATTTGTGTGTGTGTGTGTGTGTGTGTGTGTTTGTGTGCGAGATAAAGAGAAACCTCTTATGAAATAAGAAATAGCATGTACCTTCAAAATGAATTCAACGTTTATTTCTTGAAAATTGATTTTGAAATTGCTGAGATATCCAAAACAAAGCCATCCTAATAAAAGATGGGGCCCACCTTTTATTACGATCGCCTTGTTTTACTTTGTTTATGGATTTCTCAGCCATTTCAAACCAGATTTTCTTCAAATAAAGTTTGAATCCTTTGTGAATGGTATGATCTGTACTATTTCATAAGTAGTTTCTTGGTATCTTCCAAAAAGGTAAAAGCCCAATCCTCATCTCCATAAAAATACTATACCAAACGAGCAGGTAAATAGGTTTTTCGAGCACTCACTCTTAAATACAAAGGCTACAAGGGCGAGGAATGTCAGTATTCAGCACTAAACGCAACAGATCATCCTCTCTAGTTGAAAGTTCAAAGTTTTTTTTTTTATCATTCCATCAAATAAGCAGACAATGTAATATAAAAAAGAACATGATATCCAAAACCTAAATTAACACGTGAAAATGAATACTAAAATAGAAGAAAAAATAAGTGTAATTTTGTAAATTCATACATGAAATATGCATAAAACAAATTCAATAAGCATGGGGGTGGAAATTGAGAATCCCATTTAAAAGCAAAGCTTGTACGATATGGGACCCTCAGAAAATACATAAGAAAACGAATGTTGAATTAACGAAACTACAAAGCGATATAAAACAAAATCAAAGGAACCAATGTCAACTGACAGTCCTTGTAATTAAAAACATTTCTTACTTTTGCAGGAGCTATTAAAATCTAATACACCAGTTCGGTGCAGTTTCAGCTCAGTTGGATTTGATCATTACTCGGCGGTGTGTGTGTGTCCCCCCCCCCCCCCCCATGAAAATCATTCATAACTTAGGCTACATGCATTGGACAAATATACATTCAAACTATAATCACGGTAATCTTGCAGATATATTTGCACAAGTACGATAATAATAATAATAATAATAATAATAATAATAATAATAATAATAATAATAATAATAACAATAACAATAATATCTTATTTACCCAGGGTAGCCTCTTTGTGTTGCCACTGCTCTACCAGACTAGGGCCCTGCTATTTACCCAAGCATTGCCAGGCACATGCCTACACCTGGGTCGAGAGGGACACAGTGGGTAAGAACATCTTATCCAAGGACGTAAGCACTGGTGGGTGGGATTCATAGAGCTGTAACTCGGATCCTCCGAATAGGAGTCGGCAGTCTTATCCACCAGAGCCTTCTATTACACTATGCCACAACGCCCCCAATGATGAAATCAAAGCAATCAATAGGACCCTACACTTATTTCCAGTTTGAGATAGAAAAGGGAGAAATGTTGTGACACTAGCCTACGAGGAGTCTGTTTGACAGTGATGTCAGCCTCATGAAAAAGACAAAAAGAAACACATGCAGAAATGGGCAATAAAACCTAAAACAACAAAACAAAATGTCCTTCATGAGTGCCATCCATTATAGAACTCGAGTCTTAAAGACATTTGCTACTGTGCGAAATTTAATGATTAGGCCTATGTATACGAATTAAATATCACAGTCATTTGAAATTAAAATTGACATTTCTGTCGATTACTCAAAAAGAACCTGTTAACAATTTCCTTCTTAAATGTTACCATGGTCACCAAAACCTCTTTAGGCCTAAATCGGAGGCCCTGGAGTGTTATTGTCATAAATAAATCAATTTTTAATAGGGGGTCTCTATTTGGGTGTTTCGAGACATGTTCCTCAAGTGCTTGTTTGCGAGAACTTTCAACTTTTAAGAGTGGAATTCGAAAAATCGACTATCACCCCCCCCCCCCCGAAAACCACCGAAAACAAACAAAACAAAACAAACCAAAAAAAAAAAAAAAAACAACAACCAAAAAACACAACAAAATAAAACAAAACAAAACAAAACAAATAAAAGAAAATAGAACAAAGTTAGGATTTAACTGAATTAGACAATTCTCAAATAGGGCCTATGAGTTAATAGAAATGCCGCATAAAAGCCCAGTCTCCATGTTAAAACTAGTAAAATTGAAAACACCAACAAAGAAAATGACTGTATCCTTTTAGAATGCCTTTTTGTTTCTTTTACCTGCTGCTGGAGAGAGCAGTGCTGCCGAGTTGCTACAAATTATAATTTAAACATAAAGTTTACTTTTTTTAGATAGATATTTACAGAAATAATGACAAAATAATTAATAATGTTTAGTATATTTTATGTTTTGCTAAGTAAGTCTTTTAAGTTTTGCTAATTGAATTTTATTATCTTTTTTGAGACTCTGCAATCTCCGAGTAGCGAAAATCTAGTCTTATCCAAAGGACATTTGATTGGCGTTAATAATAATCAATTAAAAGTTCGGACTAATAGAGGGTAATCATTTATCAATAAGATAGAGGATAGATGAAATTTAATATTCATGTGTATGATTACTGTTTTGGTCTTTTTCACTTTCATGCGTATTGAATTATCAAAGGTATGGGAATACGTCTGGTCTGTTGTGTAAAGCCTAGCGCACGCATTGTCCAAAGTGTGTGTGCAAGTGCAAGCAGAAACAGTCCTTTGCGTGCGTGCATGCATGATGCATGTTGCATAGCTGCGTACATGTGCACGCTAGCTAGCTGTTATAGTACAGTGTGCATGCAAAGTAAATCATCGGAGAACGGACCTCTCAAAATGGCAGACACAACGAAGCCGCCAGAGAAGAAACAAGAACAGAAAAATGAAAAGAAAACTGAAGATGATAAAAACCTTGATCTGGTAAGTCATCAGTTGAATCTGTATCATTTGTATTATTTGACACTGTAAAGACGAGTGAAATAGATCCTTGAATAACTCAGGCTGGGGTAACAAGTTGCGGCCTATGATAATGACTGAGCAAGTTTTGGAATCTGGCAGCAAGCACTGGCAGCTCTCGCCCGCTTCTTCGGAATGGTACCGGGGCCGCGCCGGGGTCGGTCGGTCGGGAAGTGTGAGACTGGCGCTGTGGCGCCACCGCGTACCGACAAAACCCTGATAGCGACATATCTCTACTCTACTGCTCCAGTTGTTCTGAGCGAAGCCTGTCCTCAGTCCTCTGTTAAAGAAACCGGCTGAAGTGCCATGGGTAGTATAGAACCAGTTTCAAACTGCACCTAGTTCCGACGAAATATTTCTGAGCATGTATGAGTTACTATGCTTACCGGTCATAACGTCCCCACGTCAAAACGTCCCCGAGCCAAAACGTCCTCGGGTACGACCAAAACGTCCTCGGGTACGACCAAAACGTCCCCGGGCCCAGCTGGCACCAAAACGTCCTCGGGTCAAAATGTTTTTTTTTTTTTTTTTTTTTTTTTTTAAATCTAAGTATCACTTATCAATTCATAACGGTAAATGTGAAGAAATTTTGTTATTTAGAGCAGCATTTAGGTGGCTCGCTGCTAGCTAGCTGTGTGCTGCCGTGCGCGCTGTCTGCTCCAATGCAACGCGAATTCGATGCAATATGCAGTGATCGCCGAGCGAGTAGTTCCGATCAAGATTCCCATAAGTAGATAAGCGACAAAAAAAAAAAAAAAATGGTGAAAATTCCATTTCTACTGGACTCGAATCTCACTCAGATGCAGGTATTTAGGATATTACTGGATAACTAGGGTGAGTTTGTGCATGTTTGGAGGTCATCAAACAGGTGCGAAAGTACACTAGCGACAATGCGCCAGAGTACATGGTATTTTCTTCATGAATGTGTGCATTTGACCCACAGAGCGCGCGCGGACAAAAGCGGGGACGTTCTGGTACGCGACCCGGGGACGTTTTGGTTGGAACACGGCGGGGACGTTTTGACCCGGGGACGTTTTGACCGGATTCGGTTACTATGACCTTAAAGGTCCAGTTTACCTTTGGGAGCAGTGATTTAAAAAATGTTCAAGATATCACATTTGATGCATATTTGTAGGTTCGTTGTATCACAAAACGTCCTACCATGAACATTTTCGCAATAAAGCCTAAAATATAAGGAGATATCGGTGTTTTCTCAATAAACCGTAACTGTAGACGGTTTAGTCTGGAAACATTTTTATTATAACCATTGTGCACATTTTGTGTATTTAACAACACTTAACATCGATTATATGGATTCAAATTTTTGCAGTGGTTGTTTCTGTCTTTAACTCACATCATAGAACTATTTTAAAGCACGAATGCTGGTTTTTTGTTTTATCTGCAAACCGGTCGCTGTACATGGTACGTCGCGACAGGGATGTACGAGCGCGACCACCAACCACTACTCTAGGAGAGCGACGTAATCGTATCACGATAGCTTTGAATTTTGATACTTAACATCATTTTTGTCACCTCAAACTCATCGAGTATACTCTTCAATATTTACTCTACATCTGATGCTATCAGTATTCAAATGTACGCAATGAAACTTACCGAAATTGATCATCATATCCAGCATGTCCACACGGCCAGGCCTAACCATACACAGCCCAGTCGCTGTACATGGTACGTCGCCGTTATGTACAGCGACTGGGCTGTGTATAGTTAGGCCTGGCGTGAAAGATTGTGTACCGTGTGGACATGCTGGATATGATGATCAATTTCGGTAAGTTTCATTGCGTACATTTGAATACTGATAGCATCAGATGTACAATTTGTAGAGTAAATATTGAAGAGTATTGACCGATTCTGTGACGCGCTATGTGTATTTTTGGCATGGGCAGCGCCATTACTGCGGTGTCTCAGCCGACCCCCCCTTCTCTCTCCCCACCCCTCTCACGCGCACGGAATGAAAAACTGATGCATGGTTGCTTTAGCCAATGGGCGTTTCGTACTGAGTGCGCGAATGCTTGCTTAGTGCGCGAACCTTTGTTACAAGTGCGCGATAAACATGTAGCCCGTGGGGTGGGGGAGAGCAGGGGGGGTCGGCTGAGACACCGCAATTTGAGCTCATGGCTGCGCCCAGTGCCATAAAATGTCTGCTGCCCTCAACGAACCCGAATCGGTCAATACTCGATGAGTTTGAGGTGACAAAAATGATGTTAAGTATCAAAATTCAAAGCTATCGTGATACGATTACGTCGCTCTCCTAGTGGTTGGTGGTCGCGCTCGTACAGCCCTGTCACGACGTACCATGTACAGCGACTGGGCTGTGTATAGTTATGCCCTGATTAACTGTGACCAGCTCCAGCAGCCCCAAACGACTGACGTAGCGTAATGCCAATGGGGCTGCGGACTGTAGCTTTCTTGCAATTCAGGATCATGACAGGGGTAGTATCGCCGATAAATATCAACTTAAAATCAAAGAATTTCTTCAATTTGAAGATTTACAGATGAAGTTGAAGTGTTGTAAAAATTGAAAATTACGCCGTTTGGTTGCGAGATTTTTCGCTTATCGCAAGCTCAGAGTGTGATGGTATCCTCAAAAACACAAAAGAAAAACAAAATCTCCGTACGTGCCGATGCAGTGAATGAATGTACAGGGGCTGAATGCAAGTGGAGAGTCCCCAAACTTCGGACACGAACGGGCGCCGCAACATCCCCAATGCAACCTTGCGTCAACAAGGTATGGCGCGCGCGGATTTTTCAGCGGCCTTGTATGCGTACTGACATTGCACGCGTGTCCGGATTTTGGAGACGCTGTCCGAATTTTGGGGAATTAACAAGGTGATGATATTTGGGGATTTTGTGAAATTTTACGATCGGTTTAACAAAATCAATATTGCGAAAAATTAGTTTGATATATGTGACAAACATTATTATTGATTTCATTTTGTGGAAAATTATTTGAGTTGAATAAATATTGCAAAAAAGCTTAAGTTAGCCACCACCACTCGAAAATCAGGTGTACATCAAGCCATGAAATGAGATCAATTATCCGTAGATTAATACGTGATATAGACATGAACAGTGTTTAAATCAGTCTATTTTTTCGTTTTCTTGAAAAAATCTCGCATTTTACTAACTTTTTGCGTACCCGATTTTCCCATTGTAGTGGCGGCTTTGATTCGCCCATCATCGTAACCACAAGAGCTCACTAGCGCTGAGCCAGCGCGCAGCCTGCGCGGCATCCGCGGGTAGTCGTAAATCACACAACACCCATTGCGACACCCGCGGCAGCTCTCCACCCGGCTCCGATCGGGCAGCCAATTTCACTGAAACAGGCATTGCAAGGTCCATTTCGTGTACCGTTCTTACCACATGCGGTTACTTGAGGTCAATAAATCTTCCTTTCAAAAAATCAGAAAACACTTCAATTTTGAAAAAAGTGAAGTTTCGATACTGCCATATTTTGCCCTATGTGGATTAAGTGCACAATACACCAAAGGTCATGGCAAATAAGTGCGAAATTTCGACCTAGCGTGCTGAACAGATCATCCTCCTTGGGCTACTAGCGATAGGTAGCAGACGCAAACCCACGTACAGGAAGGCAAAAGTAGTTCAGGTTTGAGATTCGAGCATGTTGTTTGACATACGGCTGTATTACTTCTGAAAAGAATGATATCAATGCACCCCTGTCATACCTGCTACAGCTAGCGATCGTCGCGAATGGGCTCAGAAGTTGAGCACTGCGTGTGTAGAAAACGATGTACATGCGCGACAGCGCCATCTAGTGCTGAATGACGAATACTACTTAAGTGTCCGAAAATTGGGGCTTTTACTCTAATGTGATTCGGTCAAGAGAGAGGAACCTGGTGGGAGCGAGAGCGCGAGCTACACTGAATTAACGGCCAGTGCGCGCGAATGTTCACACACACATCCATTTTTATCCGGTCAATGGATTTGAAATTTGTGCACATGTGATGTGTGCACAATGTGCTGGCCGTGTAATCAGTTGTGTAATCAAATACTTTTGATAGCAAACTTGGCACTGCGCACGAGTCGGAGATGCTATTGCTAGATGTCCTAATTGTGTTGCTGATACACTGGTCACCATACATGTAGCTACACGTGTAGCTCATTCTCTCATTATGAAAAAAAATAGAAGAAAAAAGATTGGGGGATAAAATTCAAAACCAAATGCAAAAAAACAAACAAACAAAACAAACAAACAAAGATGAAATTAAAAGAGCGTAAAAAAAAAAGAGAAAAAGATTAATACATTACTATCTTCAACAGTGATACCGGGTGCTTACTGGTAGTGTTAACATGTCATTGAATGTTTCGCTTTATTTTCTCCCTAATGCAAACATGTCCTCCAATTTCTTTTCCCCAATGCAGTCCGAAGAGGACAAACAGCTGCAAGAAGAGCTGACCATGCTGGTGGAAAGACTCCAGGTGAGTGGTCAGTGGTCTCGACTGGACGTCCATAGTCTTAATAAGGCAATTACATTGTACCCCCTGTGCCCACTGGTTGCAGTTGACACCATTGAATTGGATACATCTGGCTCAAACAGATGCATGGAAGATCCATATGAATGTGAATGTAGACAGTTTATCCCAGAAACGATTTTGTGATTACTTTGGTTCACATTTTGTATGTTTACTGATTGGCTTTTAAAAAAAAATGGTTGTTTTATTCCTAATTCACATTTAAGAACTATTTTGAAGCAAATATAGTGTGGTTTTTGTTTCACTTTCATCTGAAAATGCTAATTAAGGCCTTTAAACCAATACAAAGCCACAGAAGGGCTGTTTCTTTGACTTCAGAGGTCTTTTAAAAGCATTTGAACAGTGTGTGGTGTACATGTACAAACTCATGAGGAATACAATTACAATCCAGGTCAATAGACCGAGTTGATATGGTATTAACATAATTTCTGTTTTGTATGCTGTTCATAGTGCGTGGCCCTCTGTATGAGCACAGTCAATCATTACCGGCACTGGGCTTTATGCATATGTGTACAAAAATGTGTTACAGTAGGTCAGTTCCGTCTAAGGTATTTCTAATGCTTTTCAGAATACAATAGTGCCAGGGGCATGTGGATATGAACCATGGTGATCCTCAGTCACTTCCAATTTTAGACTTTACATAATACTTTGCAAACATATTCCTACTACCCATGAGAACAATAGTGAAACTCAAAGTTTCTGACTTTGGCTGCTTGTTACATACTGTATGTGTATCTGTAGGAGGAAGATGCCTCCCTCTATGGGCCAGCACTGGGACAGTCAGATAACCTCCCAGTTCAGTTCAGACTTCCCATCTTCCCATTATGCTTTACAAATTATATATTACTACTACATGTACCTATGAAGACGACAGACAGGCCTGTTTCTTTAACAAGCCCCCCCCCCCCCCCCCCCCCCCCCCCCGTATGGCTTGTGTGTTGCAGGGGTCGCACTTAACTTTTTTTTTTTTTTTAACTAGCCTGGCGGACTACTTAGAATCAATTTTAACACTGAAGCAATATTTTGGCTAGCCAGAGGGACTAGTAACTTCAGAATTTTATGATTTTTAGCTAGTCCGACGTGATTTTGGGTGGCCAATGGCCAGCGGACCATCGCCAATTTCGAACCCTGTGTTGTTGGAGAAGGATGACCTCCCTTTATGGGCCAGGGGCTTGTCTTATAAAGACTTGTGATAGAAATCAATCACAATTGATTTGGGGACTTGTGATTGATTTGAAGGCTTTATAAGACGGGCCCCAGCACTGGGACAGTCGGTCAGTGGACCTCCCAGTTCGGACTTCCCATAATGCTTTGCAAATATATCACTAAGACTACATGTACCCATGAAACAAGTATACATGTACAACACACAGGTTATCTAACAATTCTTCCCCTATGGCTTGCTGTGTATATTATTGTAGGAGAAGGAAAACTCCCTCTATGGGCCCGCACTGGAACAGGCAGTCAGTTAACCCGTTGAGGATGGACTGATTTTATCTACAACATGTTCCCATAGACACCTGCCCGAGTGTACTCGGGACTCGTCCTTAATGGGCTAACCTCCCAGTTTAGACTTCCCATAATGCTTCGGAAATATGTCGCCACTACATGTACTCCTGAAAACAACAAACAGTTTCTCTAAAAAGTTTTCTCCCTGTGGCTTGCTGTGTGCATCTGTAGGAGAAGAATACCTCCCTCTATGGGCCGGCACTGGAACGGTCAGTCAGTTAGGCCTAAGACCTCCCAGTTCAGACTTCCCATAAAGCAACAAACAGGCCTGTTTCTCTATTAAAACAGATATAACAAGTTTTCCCCTGTGGCTTGTTGTGTATATTGTAGGAGAAGGATACCTCCCTCTATGGGCCAGCGTTGGAACAGCTGAGGCAGATGATCCGCGCCTCCACCAGCTCCATGACCTCGGTGCCCAAGCCGCTGAAGTTTCTCCGCCCCCACTACGACACGCTGAAGGAAATCTACGAGAAGATGGCTCCCGGCGACAATAAGGTGAGAGGTCATCAGGGGTCAGGGGTCATGCCCACGCTAGAAGAAGTGATTCTGACTGTTACATTTTTGATGTACTGGTACAATTTTAAGTTTTCCAAATATGCTGCAAGCCTCAGTGAAAATACATTTTTTTTTCTTTCCAGATTTGCAGACTTTGCACAGCTATAGAGGGAAGGTAAAATACATTTTTTTCCACCAAAGGAGCTAAAGATAAAAAAAAGACTTTTCAGCTCGTGGGATACTGCAGTACTGTTAACAAGTTTAGCAAATCTGCAAATGGCATTTCACATGTTGATTCTTTGTGAATTCTACTGACCCACAGTATATGAATTGAATTTGCTTTTTTTTGTGTGTGTGATTTGACCTTAGGATTTGTTCAGCAATTGAGAGCCATAACCACTACACCAATCCACTAAACCAATTCTCCCAACCACTCTGTTTTCACAGAGGGTGAAAAAAGTGAAAAAGAAAAATTAATTATTCCTGTATCTCCAAATCATAGTTTTCATGCCTGTTTCTATTGGTCCAGCGTTTCTGCGCAGACATCGTGTCCGTGCTCGGAATGACCATGAGTGACTCCAAGGACTGTCTGAAGTACCGGCTCCTGGGGTCCAAAGAAGACATAGCTTCTTGGGGGCACGAGTATGCCAGGTAATGGAGGGCGCCCTCTCTTGGCAGGAGGGAAATACGTTTGTAGGCACTCTTTACTGTTTCACACGTGTAAATAAATTCAAGACACGTGTTGAAATTAAAATTCCACAAAATTTAATGAATTGTTGATTTTTATTTTTCTAGCATTTTAGGAAAAAGCAGTTGATCAAATACCTCTTTCAGTAGTCGGGGGAATAGTGCCCTGTCTTATGTCGGCAACAAGTCAAGGAAATATGTGTCTTTCAAAAAGATATATTCTACAGAGTTCTCTTGCTACTTCCTCATATTGTTCAGTCATTGCATGCATGGAATAAATATTATTGCCTTCTAATCTAGCAATGACTGTACATACAATAATGTAGGTTTACTAGGTCAAAACTACAAAAATTAATAACTCATGACGTGCTTGTCCAAATTTCTCCAAACATCACTGATGTGTTCTTCAAAGTCCTGTGCATACTTCAGTTTTATTTTTAATTTACAAACATTGTATTCAATTTTAGCATAATTTCCCCTGTAAAGAATATGAAATTATGCCATACATCAAGTGCTATACACCTTATGAAAACCTCTCCAAAACTGGCCACCCTTGTTTTGACAGGCACCTTGCCGGTGAGATCGGACAGGTGTGGAACGAGACGGATGTCGAGAAGGACGCCGAGCAGAGGGAGCGGCTGCTGGGTCTGGCCAAGGAGATCGTGCCCTACCACATGCAGCACAATGCCGAGGCCGAGGCCTGCGACCTCCTCATGGAGATCGAAAAGTTAGATCTACTCCAAGACTACGTGGACAAGAATGTCTTTCCCCGCGTCTGTCTCTATCTCGTCAGGTGATTACATTTATTCCAGTTATAATTATACTGTATACGCCACATATTTGGCAGGGTTTTTATTTTCGTGAATTTCGCGAATAGAGAGCTATTTGCAAATTTAAGAGCATGCAAAAATATTAGCTCTGATCCCGTCATGAATGGAATGTGCATGAGTACATTTCTTTGTTCATTACTGTACGCTACTATTGTGAAAATGGTGTGTGGTAATGATCAAGCAGATCCTTGTCAGTAGATAAATATCCCGACAGCAATTTTCAGGAATATTAAAATGAAACTAATATTTCACTGGAGGAGCTGCTGCTGTGACTGCTACAACCAATCAGTTGTGGTGACTTGGAAAAAACAAAATCTGGCTTGCTCTCTCGTCACAAGGTGACTCTAGGGTAACGTCAGAGACTTTTCCAAACAAGATGGCAGTTTCCTTTGCCTGGAAATGTTATGATTTTTCTGAGATATCTTCTCAGTTGCGGAGACGTCTTTGTGACGTCTCTACATCATTGCTTGAGGTTTTTAAGGTGTCTCCGCAAGGTTGCGGAGACACCTTAAAAATGTCGCAGACGATCACACATAATTTAGTGCTATCCAGCCACATTGGAATCCGTAATGTCAAATACAGCCTTGTCAGTGCTTGGTGATATTTGTTCATTATGAAATGGTTATCATGGATCCTAATCAGGATCAACACAGAGCTATCATGTGACCAGTCTTTTAATTTGCCTAAAAGCCTGAATTTACTTTTCAAAGGCTTAGTATAGTACTGACCGGTAAAAACAACCGCCAATGTGTGCTCAGCTGCATTGCCCGTGTACTGTAATAGCATTACGATGGTTTCTGTGTGCAGTTCAGTTTACCAGCTTGGAGCTAGTCTTTACCCTGAGGATCTTTCTAAGATGGCTACCATGGAATAGATCCTTTCACCATCTTATAAATCAAATAATACACTTTACCTGGTCAGGCATTAGTAAAATTATCCACCCTCTTCAACTTTGGAATAATGCAAAACACAATTATGAACTGTTTCAAAATTAATGTCCGATGGATAATTCTTGATAATGCCCTGTGTAATATGTATTATTTGCATCTTATATTGCCCTTTTGGTCAATATCATGTGAATGTTTTTCTCTCTCCACAGCTGTGTGAACTACGTCCCTGAGCCTGAAGATTCCATCCTACTGAGGACGGCGCTGAACATATTCAGGAAGTTTGACAGTCATCCGGAAGCCATGCGGTTGGCGATTCGACTCAACGACATGGAACTCATCGAGAAGATATTCACATCGTGCAAAGACAAGTATGCCATGTTTGATTCAATTATATCTCATTATTTGATTTGAATATGCGCAGTATTTCCTTCTATTTTCATCTTTTCAGTTGCTATTGTAGAACTTACTGGATATTGAAAGTCTGGCCATTAAAAATCAGTGCACAGCTCGGATCTCAACCAATGAGATCTTGCAGAGTTTTCCAAATCCGTTCTATGATATTCTGCCTTCATGTGCTGTCATTGCTCGATACAGACTCATCCAGAAGTAGCTAATGTACATGCTGAGTGTGCTACTTGTACGAGTGTGCAACTATACGTAAGAAGTTTACAGCTGCTATCGTCCGTAGTCATACTAATCACTTGATATCATACATTTTTCCAGTACAGTGGTCAACCAATAAAATGGCAGAGTTTTTTCGATGTGTCGTTCTGTATTATTCTTTTATGCACAGTCATCGCTCAATGCAGACTAGTCCAGGAGCAGCTGACCTATCTTATGCTTAGGGTGCTACGAGTGTGCTATTTTTTGAATGTTTAGAGTAATAACTGTTGCTATTGTTAGTGATTATACTAATCATGATATTACACGTCTGGCCAGTAGAAATCAATGCACAGCTCTCAACCAATGAGATCATAGCGTTTCATGAACTGTTGCTCTGTAATATTTTATCTGATGTCATTGGTCAATGCAGACTGGTCCAAAAGAACCTGACCTACATATGAATTATGCTTAGGGTGCTACAAGTATGCAGTTTTTGAATGTTTACAGTTGCTATTGTCAGTATAATAATTCGATATCATACATCTTGCCAGCAGAAATCATTGCACAGCGGTCAACCAATGAGATTGCAGAGTTCTCTTGACCTGTGGTTCAATAATCTTCTTTCATGTGCTGTCATTGGTTGATATAGGTTGGTCCAGAAGCAGCTGGCCTACATGCTTGGTTCACAGCAGATCTTCCTGGAGCTGCCTGAGGAGACAGAAGATTTTGATGACCTGGTGGAGATCATGTCCAGCACTCAGCTCAACACACACTTCTTGGCCCTGGCTAGAGAGGTAGGAATGTGACATTGGCTCCAGGCTAGCTAAAATGCCAGCTGTTTTTATGCCTCCGCCACGAAGTGGTGCCGGAGGCATTATGTTTTCGGGTTGTCCGTCCGTCCGTCCTTCCGTCCGTCCGTAATGAATTTTGTGGACAAGGTAACTATCGAAACCTGTTGAGGTATCCTAATGAAACTTGGCATGTATGTGTATTAGGGGGTGAAGTTGTGCCTATCAACTTTTGGGTGCACATGCTCAAGGTCAAAGGTCAAAAGGTCAGGGTCAAATACATAAAATTTCACTATTTCCACCATATCTATTGAATGCCTGAAGATATTTTCTTGAAACTTAGTGTATACATGTTTTACCCAATTAAGATTCTCTGGTGAAAGTTTGGGTCATGAGGTCAAAGGTCAAAGGTCAAAAGGTCAAGTAGAAATATTAAAACTTCTTTTTTTTTTCTCCGTACCTTGGAAAATTGTTCAAGGTATCTTCATGGAACATAGTATACACATACATGTACTGACTGGAAGTGATTATCTAATGAATGTAGGGTTCATGGGGTCAAAGGTCAGGGGTCAAAGGTCAAGTGCAAGACTTCAAAATTTTACTATTACCCTCATATTTATGCAATGCCAGCAGGGTTATTTTTTTACACTTGGTGTATGCGTGTGTAACCTAATAGAAATTCTCTGGAAAGTTTTTTTTTCTCTTTTTGCCTCAAAGGTCAAAAGGTCAAAGATCAAGTGAAAGTGCTGAACTAACTTTTTCCTCCATATCTCGGAAGTGGCTCAAGTTACCTTGAAACTTAGTACATATTATGCATGTTCTACCTGAAAGTAATTATCTTATGAATTTTAGGGTCAAGGGCCAGATGAAAATGGTAACAATTTACTATTCAATTCAGAAATTGCACTTATTCTCCACACCTGTACCTTGAAAATTACTCAATGCCTAAATGTATGAATGGGTCAAATGAAGTCCTTAAATCCCTAGATACATGCTCTCCTATTCATCCAATTAAACCTACGTCAAGGAAGGTGAACATTCAACACATTTGTGACAAACTTGTCATTCCAATATTTTGCCAATTTTGTGAAAATGTAATCACACAGTGTCCACATGTACTATCTAGACCTATTGGGAAAATCATGCATTATGGCGGAGGCATACCAGTCGCCAAAGCGACATTTCTAGTTTTCTCCTTTTTTTGGGAGGGGGAGGGGGAGGAGGGGTGTGGCATTTTGTACTTTTTTGTTTCATGAAAAACACTATATTTCTACCGGTATGTATTACTTCACCAGGGCTGCCAAGTCTCTCTGACTCTGCATACGTGTACTTTGACCAGAATACAGAATCTTCAAATATGGGAATAATTTTTTGCCCATTGAGATGCATGCACATGTGCCACACAAGTATCTCCCTAGTTGCTTTCTCTTATTTTATCAGATTTTGGTGGCTAATCATGCCTAAAACAGAAAAAGGTATTAAGATACCTTGTTACCACCAAGAATATGCTTATTTCAGCCCTCAAAATACTGCAGTCCTGTTTACAATGTTGGCATCCCTGGCCTAGATATCCAAAAGGTTTAACTCTGCATGCCTCGTAATTCTGACACCACAGGATCATTTTATGGCAAAGTTGTTGCTATTCTGAATTTTTAAGGTGTGTGTCATTCCATTGTGAATATTTTTGCCAAAGTTGTACTTATTTTGATTTTAAGGTGTTTGACATTCAGTTGTGAATGTTTAGGCCTAAAAGGCTATTTGCACCAAAAGGCTATTTATTCCAAAAAAGCTGTTTATGCCAGAAGGCTATTTATGCCTAAAGGCCATTGGATTTCAGCCTTGATTCCAGGTTTCACTATTGTTTTTCTTATCTATGCTGGCAAGAGTAACTTAAACTTAGCCTCACCTCCAGCCTGTGCAATGATACTTGAATGTACACTGACCAGCATGGATTTAACTTGGCCTACATTTTACTAGTCGAATCAGTGATACACTGTGTATCTGTGTGTACATATACGTGTCCGGTATGTATCTATTGGCAGTACGAGTTGAAACATAGCATTGGTTCCAGTCTTTGCAATGTAATTCTAATTCATACTGGCCAGAAATGTGGGCATCTTCACCTGAGTACAGCATGCATTTCTGTTCCTGAGAAATTTGTGTATGCCGTTTTCTTTTTCCCTTCAGCTTGATATTATGGAGCCCAAGGTGCCAGAAGATATCTACAAGAGCCACTTGGAATCAACAAGTAAGTTTACAGCTTGGATGGGAGGGTTCCTTTTCCTAATTATATGTCTTGTAATTATACCCAACACTTGGCACAGAGAGAGCGAGAGCAAGCAAAACATGGCCCAAGGGAAGTGCAGACAAAAATAAAAATTCTGCTCTGTATTTATGCACCCTGTATGATAACTGTTGTATTATGAACAATCTTATTTAGTGTGTCAGTAGTTTCTCCCTGATTTTTTGAGTAGATTGAGATACTGGTGTTTCTTTGTGGCATTTCGCATTGGAATTTTTATGCCTCCGCAACGAAGTGGCCGGAGGCATTATGTTTTCGGGTCGTCCGTCCGTCCGTACGTACGTCCGTCCGTCCCGTTTTGTTTTTGTCGATATCTCAAGAACTGTGCGGTGGTTTTGGTATGAGGGTATATCCTTGGGGGATAATACTTTGTGTGGATTTTAGGGTCACAGCGTCAAAGGTCAAAGGTCACAGCTTATTTTGTGGAAAAAAAAATTGAAATTTCATGTTTTTCTCCATATCTCGCAAATGGTTCAAGGTATCTTCATGGAACTTAGTATATATGCTTGTACCGATGGGCAGTGATTATCTAGAGAAGTTGGGGGTCGTGGGTCAAAGGTCGGGGGTCAAAGGTCAAGGTCAACTTCTCAAAATACAGTACGCGCAATAAAAAACGCCTCCGTCAATTTCGTTTTCCAACGAAAGTTCGTTATCGATCGAGTAGCAACAAAATCTGGACGAAATTTGGACGAAATTTCGTTATCGATCTTTTAGCAACGATTCTGACGCTTTGTGGACGCATTTCACGCACGACCGCCCGCTCAATTCCGTTCGGCAAATGCGTTGCTCGTTCGGAAAATGCGTGTTCGGAGCTCGGCAGTTTCGTCCAAATTTCGTTAGAAGCGTCCGTGATCCAAGGCGCACATGGAATACAGTACACACGTGTGTGTGTAGTGGCCACATCCACAGCCGCTAGCCGGCAAGAATTACTTCAAGATTAGACTCAACAAGTAGCACAGCGGTCGGGAATGAGAACAGTAGACAGGCGTGGAATTCACCTGATACACATAATGATATCAAAAATGGTAACATGTATACATATATCGATGCCGTTTTCACTGAAGCAATTTGTAAAAGTTTTAGTTTCCCTTACCCTAGCTGTAAGTACGGCACCGTTAGCAGATTATTCACTGCATTTAGTGAAAGTCACCTGATACATCACATGGTGGTATGCGGGCTGCATGTAACCAGGGAATGTGCACGTATGGGAAAGGCGAGTGCGCCGTATGTGCGTCGCCATTGCTATGGTATGGCTCGCTCGGCTGAACGAAACAGAGATGTTATACGATGTAGTAGTTCACGTGCGATTTGTTTTGTTTTTTACAAGCAGAAAATAAACAACTGGTTGATCATGAAATAGACTAAATTACCAATCAGAGATCATTCGGGTTCATAGTATTTAAGAGAAATCACGCATTTTTGGCGAGGGTGAACCCACAGGAACCCACAGGAACCTTATCGTAGAATGCCGACCAAAAAGAAAATGGTTTCACTAAAATTGCGTGTACGTAAAATCCATTTGAGTATAGAAAGAAAATTAACCCCCAAAAAGAGGAAAAAAGAAATTAGAAGGATTTGTTCGCCGTTATTTGGTCATTAAATATATTTTCTTTCTTCAGCAATTGCGCGTTACATTGCCCGTTTTTTTATTGAATCAGGGCCCTGTTGCATAAAACCCTTACCGCTGGACTTACCGCTCCTTTCTAGCGGCAAGTCTTCAAATCAGCGGTAAATTTTATAATCCTTGATGCTGATTGGCTGTGATGCCTAATTTTGACGGTAGTTACCATTGAAATTCAATGGTAAGTTTTATGCAACGGGCCCCAGAAAAGCAAAAAAAAAAAAAAATATTCAAAACAAGACAATACGTTTAATTCTTAGTTTGATATCGTTTATTTCTTTATTGGACAGAGAGATAATTCAGACGGTACGTGGAATTTTCAAAGCGACTAATTCAGACTGATTCTTAGTTTGACTTGGCTCTTTCTTTCTTTCTTTCTTTTTTTTTGGGGGGGTGGGGGTTGAGGGTCATGTTCGTTGTACCCATGCACCCATAAGGTTCGTTAGTACGAAAATGAAACATTCAGATACACGCGACTTCCCTACACGAAAAATAGATGTTCGTAAATGTGATAGTCAAATTATGATTCATAATCCGAAAATGCACGAATGTTTGTGATTGGATAGGTGCGTTATTGTCGGATTAGCAAACCTTCGGAGTACTGTAGTATCGAGCCTGTTGTATTCACGGATAAACGAGCTTTTGGAATAATGAATTTTATATTCAGAGCAAGACAATAAGTTTAATTCTTATTATAGTTTGACATCGTTTATTTCCTAGTTGTGAAGCGGGAAGTGAGAGATAATTCTGAAAAGAAGTATACAGACGGAACGTGAAATATTCAAAGCAGCTATGAGATTAAATCTTAAGTTGTTTATTTGTTTGTTTGCTTGCTTGTTTGTTGTTATGCTCAAGTGTTGGTGTAATCATACATGCTGTATATACATTTTTATTTTTATTTTTTTTAGGGGGGAGGCATTTTTGTAGTACCCATGCACTGCACGTAAAGTTCGCTGATGCGAAAGTGATAAAATGTTCTGTAACACGCAAATTCCCTACACCATAGATGTTCGTACCCATAAGTGTGAAAATAAAATGTATTACTATTATTATTTTTTCCCCCATTGTTCGATTAGCAAACCTTCGGAGTGTCAATCCTTTCGTTTTCGGATAAACGAACTTCCTTAACTCACAACTCCACTTTCAGAGTAACAAACTAGTCATTATTTTATTCGGGCATTGAGAATACACGTAGTTCAGGAAAGAAACATAGAAGGGAGGAAAATCTTTAAGGCAAGAATTACGATGGATTCTTAGTTTGAAATCATTTATTGATTTCCGTGGTGTTCATTATTCCGAAAAAGAAAACGGGTGCACTATTCCGATGGTTACGGCGTTATTTCGAATCCGAAACACGCATATTCCTTGTGCCTATCCATGTTTGTTGATTCGAAAATGTAATCATGCTGCGGGTAATTGCTATAGGGCCATATATTGTTTTATTTCTGTCTATTGTTATATTATTATTATTATTATAATAATAATAATAATTATTATTATTATTATTATTATTATTATTATTATTACTATTATCGTCTTTAACATTATTAACCAATATTTTGATTAACGAGCATTTTGTTGGCTTTTTTTTTTGGGGGGGGGGGGCATTGTCCGATTAGCAAACCTTCGGAGTGTCAATCCTTTTGTTTTCGGATGAACGAACTTCCTTTCCTCAGAGGAAGAAATCAGAGTAACAAACTAGTCATTATTTTATTCGGGCATTGGGAATAGTTCAGGAAAGAAATAGAAGGGAGGAATCCGAAACACGCATATTCCGAGTGCTTATTTATACGTCATGTTTATTGATATGCTGCGGCTAAGGGCCTATTGGAGGTCGTTATACCTCTCGTTTGGTGTATGATTTCTTTCGTTTCATATCACTTTATTTGTTCCCTTCATATTCTTAATCTAAAGGTAATTCTTTCAATTGCCTCGCACTGTGTACATGCATTTTCGTAACGGCGATTTCCCGCTTTGCTGCAGTATTTCGAAGGGTGTTTGATGCCAGCCGCTTCGGTGGGCTCTGTGGTAATGTTTATGTAGTTGTCGGGGAGGTTGTTGATACTTTGTCTGTTGACATTTATTTTCGTACAGGCAGGGGCGGATCCAGGAATTCTGTACAGGAGGGGGGAGGGGCGCAACTAATATTTCTGGTGCCACTTCCGGGTTTCACTTCTATTTTTTTTTTTTTCACGATAAATAAAGGGGGCGTGCGCCTCATGCGCCCCCTCTGGATTTGCCACTGCTACGTGTTTATCTCGAGTGATGGTGATCGTGTTTCTAAATGTTTATAAAAAAAAGGACAGCATTATCTGAGTGATGCCTGATGATAGTGCAGGTGATGATAATCAACGATGCTGATGTAAAAGACGGCTTGCTGTGGATGCTGAGCGTTTATACGTGCCCTTCGTTTATTTAAATAAGTTTTCCCTCTTTTACTCTTCTTTCCCCTCCCAAGAATGATAAAAAAAGAAAATACTGTACCTACACCTCACAACAAAAGGAACCCACGTGTGAACAACCATCGTAAAGTTCAATCGAAACGTTCATTATTAGCAAAGAATAAGGGGAAAACACGAGTGACGGAAAATGATAGAAGCGACGAAATTGTCTTCTTGTGTATAATGCGGTCTCTTGGGATTGGAAAAACCCCACCCTCGGATCCCTTCGTGGAAATTTCCACAAAACCAGGTGCGTGCCAGACCCCAGGTGCCAGACGAAAGAATGCGCGCACTGGTGTAGTGTATCGATCGAAGAACTCGCTGGTGAGTTGAGTTAAAGGAATCATTGCAAAGATGTTCTGATTCTTTCGCCTTTCTTTAGGCGCATACATCGAACAGTCGATTATTGCGTACTTGATCTAAGTACAATGTATTTATATGTTCCCGAGCTGTAAAAAGGAATTGATTAATCACTCAAAAATGCAATCACAGATTATGAAAGGTCTCATATGCCTAGACAAATTCACTGAGATGTCCTATGTGAGATGCAGCCACCACCCGATTAAACAGCAAAATCATGACAGTAAAATTTCACGCTCACCAAAACTGCCTGTTACTTTTCATATGAATTTTGGTTATCAACACTCGTTCGTGGATTTGTTTGTTTGCATGTTTTGTGTGTATTATTCCTCGATCCTGAAAGACGTAATAATTATTCGCATCGAACGTAAACTGTTTACCGTAACTAAGCCTATGGCGCACTCGATCCATTCAACTTGCAGTAACCTCTAAGGCAGTAAGTTAGTAGCACATGGTGCATTCCTTTGAACCACGTGTTTCGCATATCGGCACATCCAAACACAAAACAGTCATTAGCGATCGTCGTTATGGCAAACTTTCCGATTACAGTCAAGGGAGAAGAAATCGTAATACTGTACATGTACTTACGAAAGTGATTATGCTTAAGATCAAATAAAATGAAGAAGTTTGAAAACAACTTGGCAACACTCAATCAAGTTTTGCATTCTCTCACACAAAAGCTCTCTTGAGAAAATGAATGCATTCCCCCTCCCCTGCTAGATAATGGAAGTTTTCATTACTAGCCCAGCAAGTTTTGGGAGTGTACATGAATGTTTTTAGGATAGAGTCAAAAGGGACCTAAGCTTTCGATCATAGCAGAATCTTCGTCAGAAGCAAAATGGCAAATAGGCAGAAAAAGCAACCACACACATGTAAAGCGACTTCACACAACAAGAATAGTCCGGAACGGGCAAAGGGACACGGAACAAAGAAAACAAAAGGAGAGGGTAGGAAGTCATGGGCAAGGAGCCCAACAGGTACTATAAAGGGAGGGGATTAGAGCAGGAGGATGGACAGACAAAAGGCAGGGGAAGGTTAGTAATGGTCGCCGTGAGGGCCAGGGGGCAACCATTGAAGGAAAAGGATGAATATGGAGGCAACATCAAACAAGATAAGGAACAACAGAGAGATAAAGAAAGGTAAAGAGTGAAATAGCAACAGCAAAAGGGGGGGGGGGGGGGGTGAGCAAACAGCAAGCCCTAGAAAGGATCTGTACAAGTACCAAGAGGAGGCAACAAAATGAAAGTGAGAGTCAATCAACAAATGCAATTAACCATATCAAGGTATGGTAATATTAATACAGTAATAATGATGATATTGACAAAACAAATTAGAATAATAATCATTAAAGCGCATAAAAAAAGGGGGACACAAAGTCCATGGGAGAGAAAATGTATACTTGCAAAGCAAGTATCAATAGGCAAAATAAATACATGTCAAAGAGCTGGTTCATATGAAATCACCTTTGATTTATGATTTTACAAACAAGAATTTTCATCGCTTACCTATTTGTGACGGAGAACCGTGATGTGCCTTGGTGAAACCAGGGTGGGGTGGAATAAAAGTGTCCATTCGGGGACAGGAGAGTTGGAGTTGGCAAACATGGCGTGAACAGTTGCAGTCATTCGGTGCTGATCCAAGAATGTTTTGTCGGTGTATGACAGATGTTATGTCGGTGCTGACGGGTGTTCTGTTGGTGCATGACATGTGGGGAACATGTCCGGGAAATGAACATACAAACAAGCCGTCTTTTGGTAGTATTTCGGTGTTTGTTACATCGTTGTAGTGATCGATGCCCGTTGGAGGTACATATATGTGTAGTGTTCGCACTCATGTGAAATGTGTACACAGGGTAGCGAACGTAACAGTGTCGTTCGTTCGTAGTAGCGGTATTGTATACTGCGTGACATTGCACGGTATGTGTAATGGTGCTGCGTTAGCAGTGGTTGTGAATGGAAGTGCGATTCGCGAAGTGATGCGATGAGTATGTTTTGCGCACTTGTACTGGTCTTCTCGCTAGCTGAATACCAGGGTTGCAGCATTGATTGCTGGAAAGGAAGGGTACGTATTACCGTTTCCGTTATGTCATTCTATCAGATTAGTGTGTCACTTTCTGGTTATTTGGATTAGCATCGTTAGATGTGGCTTTACGAGGAAGTTGGCCTCGAGATATACGAGTGTTTGTCAGGTCTGAATTGCTTAGACTATTCTCGTAGTTCGGTACGCAGTGGAGTGTACTGTAGGAAGTTGCGTTAGCGACGTAGTCTTGAAATCTAGTCGGAAAGCTAGATGTGAATAATCATGGCAGCCAAGTTCGATGCTGCAGAGTTTGTGAAAGACGTCACTCTTGGTAGATTGAGAGGGTTAGTGAAAGCCCAATTGATTGAAGTTGCAACTCATGTAGATGCTGATATCAGAGAGTGTAGTCGAAAGAAAGAAATCTTTGCAGTTCTGGTGAAGAAGCTTGAACTGGGTGGTGTAGAAAATGAACACACAGACCAGAGTGAGAGTACAGATGAGATTGAGAGTGCTGGTAGAAAAACTGCTCAAAGTGCTACTACTATTACTAGACCTAGTGAGATGAGGGTTGATTCCACACAACTAGAACTGGCTAGATTGGAGTTAGAAAAAGAAAAAATGAAGGCAGAAAATCTGAGGCTTGAACAAGAGTTAATGCGACGTCAAATTGAGTTGACTCAGGCACAGGCCAGTAGCGTCCCAGGGGATAGGCCTAATGTTATTATGTCTAGACCAAAGACGCCCGATATTGCAAAAATGGCAAACACAGTCCCCCGCTTTGATGAAGAGGATGTAGACTCTTTCTTTTTCTCCTTTGAGAGAATAGCCAGGAATTTGGAGTGGGAGAAGAAATATTGGTCTATGATAGTACAACAAAAGCTCACGGGCAAGGCACATTCAGTAGTGTCTGCTCTCTCGGATGAGGAGGCAAATAACTATGACACAGTTAAGGAAGCAGTCCTTCTTGCCTATCAGTTAGTCCCAGAAGCTTACAGGCAAAAGTTTCGAGGATATAGGAGAGGTTCGCGACAGACCTACGTAGAGTTTCAGAGAGAAAAAGAAATTATGTTTGATCGATGGGTTCGATCAATGAAAGTAGATCTCACTTATGACAATTTGAGAGAGATAGTGTTGATGGAGGAGTTCAAGAAATCGACACCTCCAGATTTGAGAACATATTTGGAAGATCGAAGAGTGCATGATGTAAAGAGTGCAGCAGTCAACGCTGACCAGTATGAGTTGACACATAAAGTGAAAACAAAAAGTCCTGAAGGAAAGAGGAAGTTTGACCAGTTGAGAAATCCTGACACTCAAAAGTGGCACAGTAGTCATAGTGAACGCAAGGATAAAGTAAAGACTGAATCACAGAAAGAGCGACCAAAATCGCCACGGCCTCAATACAAAGAAGTGAGATGCTTTTTCTGTGGGAAAACTGGTCACATTAAGTCTGAATGTAGGCGATTGCTAGAACAAAATGAAGCAAAAGAAAAACAAAAGCAAAGAGCAACACATGGTTTAGTCCATGCAGACACACGTCCACAGAACAGTTCAGATGCTGAAACAAAAGAGAAACAGTACCAAGCAGCCACCAATGGTTTTGTTAAGTCAAGTGTAAGTGATGAACAGAGTCATCCAAATGTTGTGAAAAGCAGTGTCTCAAAAATGACAGATACATGTTCAAGTGGTCGTGTGGATGAAAAGTACAAGGACTTCATTTCCAAGGGTACAGTAACCATTGCTGAATTTAGAGTACCGGTTGTCATCCTTCGTGATACTGGAGCTACACAGTCCCTCATGGTAGGAGATGTGAAGAGTATGCCCATAGACTGTAACACGGGTAGAAAAGTACTGATACATGATGTCAACGGAGGAACACAGGCGGTCCCTCTATTCCGAGTGAATTTGAATAGTGAACTGATTTCAGGGGAAGTGATTGTGGGAATTGTTCCATTTCTCCCTATGGATGGAGTTTCCTTTTTGCTTGGTAATGACCTTGCAGGAGGTCGAGTGAGTGTCCTTCCGGTTGTTTCTGAAGTCCCAGTGTACGAGCAAGAAAGCGAAAAACTTGTCGATGAATTTCCAGAAGTATTTCCAACATGTGCTATCACAAGGTTTCGAGCAAGTGAAGCAGAGCGTGAGAGAAAGGAGTCTGAAAGTGAAATTTCTCTTGGTGACACATTCTTTGAAAAGGTGACTAGTGAAGATGAAAGAGAACAAAGTTGGGAAGAAGGTGTGTTCAGTCAGCCGGCTTTAATCAAAGCACAGATGGAAGATGAGGAATTGTTGAAGTTGAGAGAGAGTGCATTGACTGTAGATGAGGCGAAGGGAGTGCCAGAATGTTTCTATGTAAAGACTGGTGTTTTGATGAGGAAATGGCGTCCTCCAGATCGTCCCGCAGATGAGGACTGGACGGTTGTCGACCAGATACTTGTTCCTCCGCCGTATCGAAAGGAAATTCTATGTCTTGCACATGAAATTCCAATGGCCGGACACATGGGTGTCAAGAAGACTTTGTGTAGAATCAGAACTCATTTCTTCTGGCCCAAGATGAGAAAGGATGTGTCTGAATTTTGTCGAACGTGTCGTAAATGTCAAGTGGTAGGAAAACCACAACATGCCAATAGATCTGCGCCGTTGATTCCTATTCCGGCTTTTGAGGAGTTATTTAGCCGTGTGATGGTAGAAGATGTAGGTGCAGTTGTGAGTGAGAGTGTCCTACACAGTGCTGAGAAAAGTGCAGAAGAGTTTGAATCTGATGCTCCAGATTCTCAGAGTGTGAGTTTCAAGTCAGGAATGATTCCGCGAGTAGAGAACTCAAAGGCACTAGAAAATCCAGAGTTACTGCTCAATCATTTGTCTGATTCGGAGAGGCAAGATGTTGTCGACATCTTCCAGGAATTTCCGGAGGTTTGCAGTGATAAATTGGGCTGTGCGAAAGATACTGTTCATACAGTAGATGTTGGTGAAAATGCACCCATTAAGCAGCATCCATATCGGATTCATCCTGCTAAGAGAGAACAGGTTGATAGGGAGATAGATTTCATGCTTGCAAATGGAATCATAGAGCCTAGTAACTCAAACTGGAGTTCCCCAGTAGTGCTAGTCCCAAAGGCAGACGGAATGTCCAGGTTTTGTATCGATTACAGGAAGGTCAATACCATAACCAAGACTGATTCATTTCCGCTTCCTTTGATTGAGGAATGTATTGATCGGGTAGGAAGTGCTGAGTATGTCAGCAAATTGGATTTGATGAAAGGGTATTGGCAGGTGCCATTAGACAAAGATGCAAGAGAGATCTCGGCGTTTGTCACGCCCTCCGGGTTATACCAGTGTCGTGTCATGCCCTTCGGGATGAAAAATTCCCCCGCAACTTTTCAACGGATGATGAATTGAGTTATTGCTGGTCATGATAACTGTGTTGTCTATATAGACGATGTGTTGGTTTTCAGCAATACGTGGGAGGAGCATGTTGCTCATCTTCGAGAGCTGTTCCAGAGGTTGTCACATGCGGGACTCGTGGTGAATCTGGCCAAATGCGAGTTCGGGAAAGCTTGTGTGACTTACCTAGGTCACAAGGTAGGCCGAGGTAGCGTCGCACCACGAGATGCCAAGGTCCGAGCCATCGTGGACTTCCCAGTGCCGGCATCCAAACGGGAGCTTCAGCGCTTCTTGGAAATGTGCGGATTCTACCGGAGATTCGTTCCCAATTTCAGTCAGTTGGCGGTGCCCTTGACGGACCTGTTGAAAAAGGGTACAACGTTCCAGTGGTCGGCGAGCTGCCAGGATGCGTTCCAGAAGCTGAAGGCCGTCCTCATGAACGATCCCGTGCTCATCGCACCAAATTTCGAGAGGAGCTTCCAGCTAGCTACGGATGCTAGTGACCGAGGAGTAGGAGCCGTGCTACTTCAGGATGACGACAACGGACACAGCAAACCCGTGTGTTTCTTCTCCAAAAAACTGAATCGCCATCAGCAAAAGTATTCAACTGTGGAGAAGGAATGCCTCAGTGTCGTTCTAGCCGTGCAACATTTCGAAGCGTATTTGGACGGTGGAAGAGACATCGTGGTGTACGCTGACCATAACCCATTGACATTCTTAGAACGCTTCAAGCACAAGAATCAGCGTCTCTTCCGTTGGATTTTGATTCTCCAACCGTACCCACTGAGAATTGTGCACATAGCAGGAAAGGACAACAAATTAGCAGACGCTTTGTCGCGAGTTTGAAACTGTGCACGCGCTGATAATGTTGCCGAACGATAACAATATCAAATCTACAGTGAAACCTACATCAAGCTGAACATTTCAAACAGGACTTAAACAGACAAGAAACTGATGTTATTTTTTTTTTTTGTATATGACAAAGTATACATGTGTTTATGTATTTTCGTTCAGTTTTCTTCCTTTCCCAAGGATCTGTGAAGGAAGAAATTGTATTTGTGTTAATCA
The DNA here is from genome assembly GCF_964275005.1 of Diadema setosum. Classification (NCBI taxonomy): domain Eukaryota; kingdom Metazoa; phylum Echinodermata; class Echinoidea; order Diadematoida; family Diadematidae; genus Diadema; species Diadema setosum. Next base: position 15,414,727 of record NC_092687.1, on the reverse strand, counting down.
TATTTGTTTTAAGCGAAAACAGTACATATATATGTGAGTGATGCTAGGAAGTATGAGAAAGTACTAGTACACAATATTCTGTCTTTATACGAAGATATTACTTGACAATTTCATGATGTGTTACACGCCAAGCATTGTAAGATATTTTGAAAACCCAACACTACAGGAAGCGCCAGGATACAATATCTGTGGTGTGTAAGATTACGGTGAAAGTTGTGCTTCAGTTGCACACTTCTACATGTATTGTGATTTCATTCAATGTACCCCAAAGAGTCAAAGGATTCAGATTTGTATGTATACCGATACGTTACAGAGTTAATGTTAGCGAATGCAAAAACAGTATAGCAAACCACAACCGGCCAGTCACAGGAAAACTGTTGATCAAATTTTGAGTTTTATATCAACCATTTGTGTTAAAACACAAGAATTTGTGTTGTTTTGTATAAATGAAAAAGTGTTGAGTTACGGTGAGGCATAAAGAAGCCAAGATGTTATAATGTCACTTTTGTAAATTAATAACCTGTATATGTATTTCGTTACAGAGTGACAGCGTCACATTTGTGTGTCGAGTATGATCTCGATATTTTCCAGAGTTTGCACATATATTACAACATCTTATCGCGTGACAGTACATATGTGTGAAGGGACAAAAAGAAATATCCGATGGTTAAAATTTTGTTGCTGTTTTGGTTAACGCATGACGCAGAGTTGACATAAGTATAAGATGTATTAGCAAGTACATTGAGTAGATGTACACGTGTGTTGACGTGTTTAGATACGATTTTGTTATAATCAAGAAATGTGTGCTGTTACCACATTCAGTGAAACTCCAGTGAAAGTTTGTGTTGGAAAAACAGACATATCTTTGCAACAGTCAGAACAATTTCGTGAAGAAAGTGTATTTTTGGTTTTCACATTTAAAGATGAAGTGTATGTGTTACCAAAAACAAAATACTATTCATGCCTGAAGTTATGTAAGTTTATTGGTCAAGTATGCGAGGATATAATTACAGTCGAGACTACCAGAAAGCACAGTCTCAGTCAAAATGTTGATACTACTGGAGAAATGATTGATTACATTTGGTGTAATCTTTCCAGATTATGTGCACCCGCATGTGCACCCGTTGAAAACAGTTTCACATGTGTATTACTGTAGACTGTTGATTTGTGTATTTACGTGTTTTGTAGGGGGCTTGTCAAGTTTCATGAATTGTTCTAAAGATGAACAATATGATACCGGAGTGAACTGATTCTGATAAGGCTCAAAATCAGTAATTATATGTGTAGTATGCCAGGTGATGTTTTAAGAAAACAACACAAAACTAAATTAATACGTGTAGTAAGCAAGAACAGTGAAGCAAGCCTTACAACGAAGGTGTTTGTAGTCGAAAAGTTACATTCATAACTTTCCTCTTGTTGGGGGGAGGTGTGACGGAGAACCGTGATGTGCCTTGGTGAAACCAGGGTGGGGTGGAATAAAAGTGTCCATTCGGGGACAGGAGAGTTGGAGTTGGCAAACATGGCGTGAACAGTTGCAGTCATTCGGTGCTGATCCAAGAATGTTTTGTCGGTGTATGACAGATGTTATGTCGGTGCTGACGGGTGTTCTGTTGGTGCATGACACTATTTCTTTTATTACTTTCGTAATGTCATGATATTTCATGATGGCATGTGTTCTGTCTTTACATGGCAAGATAGGGTGTTTTTTTTTTTCCATCCAGGGTCAAAAGAAGAAAGTGATAGAAAGATAATTGAAAGGATAGAATGAAACACCTACTCAGCAGGCTCTTGATATAACGCAAAAGCAATTCATCTGAAATGCAGTACAGTTCTAAATAATTTATCAGTGGAAAAAAGAGCAAAGAAAATGGGATTTCGAGTTCAATAGGAGTAGGAACATCGCAATTTACAGACTTGGACCTGATGCAAACATATTGTCTAGCTTCTGGTTGAGTTTCTTCAGAGACATACATTTTGGTAGCAGTAAACCAGAGTGAACAAGCAAAAGGATACAATTAAGTGAAAAAATAAAATGCAGGTCTCTAGACCACTCCAGTGCACGATCGAGCGAGCAACACTAAAACAGCCCCCAGGGCCAGGCCATGTCGTCAATGTCACTCTCGTCTTAGATCATACAGGCCTACATTGTACATACATCGTTTCGTACTCGTCATCGCCAACGTCATGATGGTTGGTCACACGAAATAAATTGCATTATCATAAGAGCTCTTATATCAACACCACTAGATAGTAGAATCATTATCATTATCACTATCATTCCAGTCAATCTCATCCAAAGCGAAACCCTCAAAATCCTCAAAATCATCGTGGTTAATACTCTCACAAAACACATCTGTAAACGATTCAGACATCGCAGACCTAGCTACACATCTTGCACACAAAAATGAAATGGAGGTGGAAAACTACGATGAATACACAAAAACTATCGACGATGGCATTTTACCGTAGCAGAAAATACACAGAGTATCTTGCACCGGAAAAAAAAAAAAATGGATGTGGAAAACTACGATGAGGAAAACTAGGGTGAAAACCCGATGCGTGAAGACGAACGATGAAGACACTTTTACGGTAAAAATACTTACACGGAAACAAACGAGTGGGTATAGTAAGGGTACTAGGTCTCGCGCAGGGACCTAATGATCGCGCATAGCGTAACTGCGTATAGCAAGCGATATTACGCGTAGGACTAAGCGCAAAATTTGCCGATACGCCCATGGAATAAACATACCTGACTTACCGCTCAACATGAGAAGGAAGCAGGTAAGAAATGTTGATTTCCAACAAATTTTCCACTAAATTTCAATTTTGTTCACCTTGCACAAACCTACCTTCCCTTAAAATCTGTTCTAACGTTGTAGCCTAGAAGTGTCGTCTCGCTTGTCTCGTTCGTAGTCGATAGAATTCGTAATTAAAATTGTTCGATCGATCGTTTACCACGTGACGTCATCATACACAAGAACAATGTATAGGTCCTACTGCCAGCTACGCTGAAATACTGTTAATAAATGTTGTTTTAAGTCAAATTTTATAACACGATTATAATATTACAAAGGAATGAATATTTCAGTCTATCGAAGTTGAAATGTGATTTCAATGTGAATTTGCTTGTGATTTCTTGCGCTAACTTGTGATATATTTGTGACAGGGGAGGGCCATAATGATACTGAAGAAAACAAATTAGATGAGAGTGTGACAAATGGGTGACGAAAATGAGAGGGTGACGAATGGGTGAGCACACACACAAACACACACACACACACACACACACACAAAATATATGTTCATATTTTACTTTTTCCCATTTTATATTACGTGTATTTTATTGGTTAAAGTGATTAGAAATATTGTAAGAAAACTTTATAAATGAAAATCATTAACGATTATGAAAATATCAATGATAAGAATAATGATAATAAGAATTATAAAATGATGGTGGTGGAAGTGATAATAATAAAAATGAAAATGATAATGATGATGATTATGATGATCGATGATGGTGGTGGTGATAATAGTAATAATGATAATAATGATAATAACAATAATATAAATAATAATAACACATATAATAATACTAATAATAGTAATAACACATATAATAATAATAACAATAATATACACAAGTTAGGTAAAACTGCTGTTGCTTAACAGGGACAAATCTAATATCAAGTGAAAAAATATTCTACGAAAGCCGGAGCACGTTACAGCCGCAGAGGGGCAGACACTTTCACGCATGAAACTACAGAGGGCAGCTGCGCGATCTTTACATACCCCGAGAAATTGAACGCATAAAAAAAAGTCCGACATACAAACAGCGACAGCGCACTACTCCGTCATCGTATCATCAGGAGATTCTGGGAGGTGATTTTTCTGCATTTTCGTGATATTCATTGAGAAATTCAGGTACGATTATGAAATAACTTCTATTATAAGAGCATTTCAAATTTTCGTGCGCGATATCTAGACCCCTCAACCATACGATATTCTCGCACACACGAAGATAATCGACACATCGTTCAATCGAAAAACTCAACAAACACTCGAACAAAAACTCACCCCAAATTGTGGCAAACAGGGTAATCACTTAATAAAAATGAGAAAAAAACACTCTCAGAAGTATGATTGTACTCTGAAAAGAAAGGGATACAATGATACTGAAGCAAAAGAGAGAAAATGAGAGAAATGGACGGGAAACCTAGAGAACTTCGACGAAAGAAGAGCTAGCGATTCGCGATTAGAGCTAACTTTGTATACACTGTAGCTGTGTGTGTGATCGCGCGTACAAAGGGTTGAAAGCATTGAAAGCGTTGAAAGCGTCCACAGCTTCGGAAAAGCGTTCGGGGATTTCGTTGAATTTGTTGAATTCGTCCAAAATCCGTCCATGAAGTCTGGACGCAAAAAGCGTTGAAAACGTCCCAGGCGAAATCAACAACGCTAAAAGCGTTGGGACGAAATTTGGACGCACTTTCGTCGGGCGTTTTCTATTGCGCGTAGTGTATCACTACTTTCCTTAATATTTATGCAATGAATGAAGGTTTTTTTTTTTTTTTTTTTTTTTAAACTTGATGTATACATGTTCTGTGGGAGGTTTCTTGCCAAAAGGTCAAAGATCAAAAGGTCAAAGGTCAAGTGAAAGTGCTGAATTGCACTTTTTCCTCCATATCTCAAAAGTAACTCAAGGTATCATCATGAAACTTACATATTTGGGCATATCCAAGGTAATGGGACCCACCAATGTTACATTTGGTGTTTCGGACATATCCACAGTGCTTTACATTCTAAATGAAATACAATGGCTTTAACCCTGTTCTAACTGGGGGGAGGGGGGGGGGTCAAATTGACCCCCCCCTCGACGTTTCGCGCCACGATTTCGCAACGCGCAAAGATTTTGCCGCGTCGTTTCACGACTTTTTTCATTGAAGTCTCCCGCATATTTTGAGACCAAATTCGCGACGTCCGGGTGCACCGTTTTGAAGTTACGTAATGTTTTGCATATGCATGTTAACCAAAAAACAGCTCAAATTCATGATATCGTGTGCAAATCCAATGCAAATTGTGTTTTTTGGTTAAACTGATATGAATTAGATTATTTCAACTTTTAACCATTAAAACTAATCAATTCTAGTGTAGATAAGCCTGAAAAAGTGCCTGCAACAAATTTTGGCCAAAAAACAATAGAAAACAAAAGGTCGAAAAAACAATAAAATACATAAGAAATTAACAAAACAATAAAATACAAAAGAAATTGATTTCGATTGTGCTATTCTTTTTACACGCAAATTGTTTGATGTGTCTTGAGGAATTCTGACACAAAAATTTAGCAATCCTCCAGTCTTTTTAATGGAGTTATAGGTGAAAATATGATTTCATGCACAAATTTGTATAATTATTTTATTAAAAATAGAAAGGCAATATTTTTCTATTGTATGACCATGTAATCTTGTAGTTGACATCCAGCTCTATCTTCAGGCAAAATTTTGCGGTGATCGCGCGATTGGCGGCCGAGATCTGAAGGGGGGGTCAAATTGACCCCCCCTCAGTAAAAACTTGGTCTCAAATAGCCCAGTTAGAATAGGGTTAAGTGATTCCTGAATATTTGTTTCTTTAAATGAGTCACTTATATATATATTTTTTTTTTTTTTTCCAAATTGAAGATGAAAATTTCATGTGAATGTATGTAACAGGTGGACAGACATTGGTGTACTAATGTATGACAGTCAAATTAAGTATCTTCCATGGAAAATGATCCTTTCTTTACTAAATGAACTGATATGGATGATAAGAGATAACATCATCCACAGAAATCAAATTACCTGTGCATTAAAGGTAGGGAATCCCATTTGCATGCCTTAAATGAATAGTTGTATAAATACAGTGGTATGTTGAAGAGAGTATCATTTTAGAAACTCCCATAAAGTATTGAAAGTGGAAGGTAACATTTAGTACATTTTTATTGACCGTTAGATTTTGAATTGAATTTTTTTCGGGGCTCACCGTAAATTCCAGTACATTACTAGGCTACCTTTGCAGACCCATGCACTGCATGTGTGTCTGGGGACATCATGTATATATGTGTATTTTTACAATACTGCAACCAAAAGTGTGACATTGTACTACAAATTAGATTCCACTAGAATGACCTCAAAATAAGCTTCATTTTAATGAATAGTGACTTCTTGATATTCAGGGTTGTACAGAGAGATAGTGCACAAAAAAGCTCTGTAAAAAATTAAATCAGAAAAATGTTATTTTGTGTACATTCCTATAGGGAAATCCATTGAAAATGCTTGGTGTCCTATGTAACAACCGTTACATAGAATATTGAAAATAATTTTAAACACATATTGTTGATCACAAAATATTTATAAACTTGATTTGTTAATAATGTAACTAATGTATTGTGATAACAGTGCAGAATTTTACTGTTTGTACTTATTTAGGCATTTTCCAAATATGCATAACGCGTGTCGCAACGCGCGTCGCGATTGGACACTAAAGAGAAAGAGGCAAATAGTTTCTTCCCAAATATTTTATATAATTTATATTCTTTTCTTTTGGATACCTATCCTGGAAAGGAACTCAGAAAAATCAGAAAGGCCAGTAAATAGTATTGGAAATGTACAAAATAAAAGATCAAATCTTCATGTGTAACGGTGGTTACATTGGACACCAAAAAATTGCTGATTTACCATTGTTAATTTTGACATAAAGATGTAAATATTTTGGAACAAAAGTCACATATTTTTCATCCCCCATTGAGCTCATTAAAACAGCAAAAATGCATTGATTTTCAGAATTCCGATCAACCTTTTCTAGGATCTCTGTGTAACGGTTGTCGCGTGGACACCAAGCGTAACACGCGTTACGCACTGTTTATAATGGCATTTTAGGAATGAAAAAGGTTTATTAACAGGATTTTCTTTACATGTCATTCCAAATAGGCATGTTCTGGAATAAGATCAGTCAAAAACACTTATAGAAATATATAATTTAGTTGAGTATGATGCATCTGATCTTAGGGGTACTAATCATGTCACAAATTTGGTGTCCTAAAATGGCCAATTTTTAAGGCATATTGTTTAAAATATACATGAAAAATGTAAGGTTTCATATGATTTTATCTCCACTGTCTCTCATATATGTGGGCTACATATCCTGAAAGTTTTAAGTCTTAATTATGTTTAATTTTTGAATTAGGGCTAATCAAACTTAATCACCTTAAATCTCTGCAGTATTGTAAAAATACACATATTTTGTGAAGAAAGTTCATCAAAACTTACAAACATTTCTATATACATTCTTGCCACACACTCTATATGTTATTACATCAGCTCTTATACTTTTAGATTTGTGTTTATAGATAAAAAATACAGAAGACTGCAACAAAAAGGCTTAAGTGTGGCTGACACACAGAACTACTGAGTAGTTGAGTTTCGTGCATTATTAAAATTGTAGATAACTGTTGACTTCCAAATTTCTCAGCAGTGGCCTAAACAAGTCCCCTGAGGTTCATATTTAATGTTTTTCTGCATTTTGAGAGGTCTGTAAAAGGTATCCCCTACCTTTAAGGTACATTTCTAGAGTTTAGGCTGAACGTATGTAACATGGACGGACAAAAATGTAACGTCCACGTCTGTCCACATGTTACATACGTTAGTTTTTTCTACAAGTGTACTATAGTGCACAGTTAAAATAAATTTTGGGGGTGATATTGTATCTTCTTATCCATATCAGTTGTTTTAGTAAAGAAAAGCTCATTTACCATATAAGGTATTTAATTTGACTGTCATGCATTAGTACACAAATGTCTGTCCACCTGTTACATACGTTCACTATTTCTATGTTTTTTTTAATAAATCTTTAAAGATAGCTTGCTTGGAGCAAAATCTGGACAAAGTTATCTCTCTTAGGTGAGCTTTATACAGTGCTAAAGTGTTTGGTGGGTTATTCACATTGGAAACATACGATTACCTAGTGTCTTTGAAATGTACCCCATTACTGTGGATATGCCCATTTATGCATGTTCAACCTAACAGTGATTCTCTTTGGAACTGTGAGGTCAAAGGTCAAAGGCCAGGTTTAGATAATGCTATTTTCCCATTTGATACTGAAATTATACTTTTTCTCAATACCTTGAAAAATTACTCAATGCATAAACTTATAAAAGGGTCAAAAGTCAAGTAAAAATCATCAGTTCCCCAAATACCTGCACTCTGACATTTTAATCATTCATCCAATTGAACCTAGTTCTAGGAAAGTGAACATTCAGCACATTTGTGTCAAACCTGTCATTTTAATATTTTGCCAATTGTTTGAAACTGTCATCACACATTGTCAAGACATTGTACTAGAGACCTACTAGGAGAACCATGCATTATGGCGGAGGCATATCAGTCGCCGTAGCGATATATCTAGTTTGTTTTATTATTCAACTTACATGTAAAGTATTTTTTTGCTGTGTTTGAGCATGATGTGTAGGGCGTTTTCTATTATTGTTATTATTATTATTGTCATTATTATTATATTATTATTATTATTATTATCATTATTAATTATTATTATTATTATTATTAATGTTTTTAATTCAATACTTTTATTTCTTTCAAACAGGGCCGTCATTTGCACCCAGCGGGTCACAGGTAGACTCGGCGAGGCAGAACCTGGCGGCGTCCTTCGTCAACGGGCTGGTCAATGCCGCGTTCGGCCAGGACAAGCTGCTGACTGAGGACGGGAACAAGTGGATCTACAAAAACAAGGAGCACGGTGAGATTTGGTGACCTATATAAACCCATTAGGCCAAATTCACAAAGGAAGTTTAAATCTAATCCACTGAAATAAAGTGAGCATGAAATAGGGATACCTTTCACATACATGTGCAACTTGGCGCATGTTCATATTTGGAGGTCTATTGGTGTGTAATGCAATCTTCGACGCACATTAACTCATTATATTGTATAATCCATGGACTAGATTCCAAGTACCATTGTGAATTCGGGCAATAGTGTCCTGGGGGAATTGAACTACTGCAAAATGATCGGCTTGTCAATCATTAAATTGGCAACTCTGAATTTCACTGCAAATGTTTTGCTCAAGAAAAATTGTTTGGCACAGGTTGAACTCATTTATCTTACAAAAGCGTGGATATAATTTTATTAAATGTTTACAATTTGAGTGAAAAACACAAGCTTTTATCTGCCAAAATTTGGTACCAATTCACGATTCAATTTTGATGTAGACTCAAGCAGTAATGAACTACTTAATTTTTGCACCAAATCAGACGATCATGTTTGGCCAGCAAAATATTTTTTCTGATTTTGAATGATAAGAACTGTGATACAAAGATAAAGCACCTGACCGCACATATAGATATTATTTTGTTCTTAGATCTCTTGTTAGTGACTGCATTTGTCACAAAGACACCACAGGCATGTGAATACTACAGGTGTGGAAAAACAGGAAGAAGAGAAAAACATTGTTTGACTGTACCGTTTTTATAAACATTGTAGAAGCAAGCTTGCATTATTAGCATGCTGTAAATCTGTGATGCTAGTAGCCTATTAGGTAAAAAACTTCAGAGAGAAAAAAAAAAATGTTTTACTGCACGTGCGTGAGACAGCTGTTCCCATTGTCAGTCAGGGACGAGGTGGTGTATCATAAACTTTTGATAGCATTGCAGATCTAATAATGCATGATATTGTAATATGATCAGGAATAATAAGAAGTAGCCACTGTGCTCTGTCTGTATGGCAGGAATGCTGAGTACCACAGCATCCCTGGGCCTGGTCCTCCTCTGGGACGTTGACGGAGGACTCACACAGATCGACAAGTATCTCTACTCATCGGAAGACTACATCAAGGTATCTTTTCCTTTCCTATTATGATACCATACTTGCCAACTAGTAAGATTTTATCAGATTCAGTAAGATTTTTGACGTTAAAAATAGCAAAATCAGATTTTTGTCCCCGCCGAACGAGTTCGAGCAGGGGACTATGAAACGGGCTCCGTACGTGTGTGTGTCTGTGTGTCCGTGTGTCCGTCCGTGCGTCCGTCCGTGCGTCCGTGTGTGATCAAAATGTTCAAAATGCTACTCCTTCGCCATTTCTAACCTGATTTTGATTCTGTTTGCTTTATATGATAGCACTACATGAGAGCTTTGAAACTTCTATACAGAATTTCAGTTGTGACCTTTGACCTTGACCTTTGACCTATATTGTACATTTTGCTTCAAAATGCTACTCCTTCGCCATTTCTAACCCGATTTTGATTCCGTTTGCTTTATATGATGGCACTAGGTGAGGGCTTCAAAACTTCTACACAGAATTTTGACCTTTGACTTCTTTGACCTTTGACCTTGATTTTTGACCTATATTGTACATTGCCTACAAAATGCTACTCCTTCGCCATTTCTAACCCGATTTCGATTCCGTTTGCTTTATGTGATGGCACTAGGTGAGGGCTTCAAAACTTCTACACAGAATTTTGACCTTTGACTTCTTTGACCTTTGACCTTGATTTTTGACCTATATTGTACATTTTGCTACAAAATGCTACTCCTTCGCCATTTGTAACTCGATTTCAATTCCGTTTGCTTTAAGTGATGGCACTAGGTGAGGGCTTCAAAACTTCTACACAGAATTTTGACCTTTGACTTCTTTGACCTCTGACCTTGATTTTTGACCTGTATTGTACATATTACTACCAAATGCTACTCCTTCGCCATTTCTAACCCGATTTCGATTCCGTTTGCTTTATGTGATGGCACTAGGTGAGGGCTTCAAAACTTCTACACAGAATTATGACCTTTGACTTCTTTGACCTTTGACCTTGAGTTTTTACCTACATTGTACATTGGCTACAAAATGCTACTCCTTCCCCATTTCTAACCCGATTTCGATTCCGTTTGCCTTATGTGATGGCACTAGGTGAGGGCTTCAAAATTTTGACCTTTGACTTCTTTGACCTTTGACCTTGATCTTTTTACCTATATTGTACATTGTGCTACTAAATGCTACTTCCGGCGGGGACATATATTACGCACCGCGTAATTTCTACTTTTCCTTGTTTGTCAGAGAAATCAGATTAAAAAAAAATATTTAGACATACCTTTCATGTGTATTTTCTGAAGATTTGACCGAAAGTAAGATTTTTAACTTCAGTTTGCATATAAAATAAGATTTTTGCAATCCACGAGTAAGATAATTCATCTTGAAATGTTGGCAGGTATGTGATACCTTTATCTTCCACCCTCGTTCATTCTCTTGCTCTATCCTTCTTGGTGTCATTTTGAATGGCATGCTTTAAAGACTATATTAGCGGAGACTCCAACCCAAAGCACCTCTGATCTGGAGATTCTCCCGCCCGAAACCCCTAACAAATGGGAGACTCCAAGTTGATGTGTGCGAAGCGCGAAGTTCCTAGGGTTCTAGATGCTCTCTGGTGCTATCTAAGGCTCATTATTTCCAACATACAATAACAATATGTAAGAAATCCTTTCCAACGGGAGACATAGAGCCAGGGCGGGAGAAATTAAATCTCAAGCGGGAGAACGGGAGATTTTGCAAAAACATTTTCGATGGGAGAGTTGGAGTCTCTGTATTAGGTAACTTTTCCTTTCCTATATCTTCCTCCATCGTACCTTCCCCTGCTCTATCTTTCTTGACATCATTTTGAATGGCAAACTTCTAAAGACTACATCAAGGTATCCTTTCCTTTCCTTTATCTTCCTCCATCATACCTTCCCCTGCTCTATCCTTCATGGCGTCATTTTGAATGGCATACTATAAAGACTGCTTCAAGGTATCCCTCCCTTTCTTTTATCTTCCTCCATCATTTGTTCTTCATCTCTTTCCTTTTCAGCATCGTCTTGATGGTATATTTAAGAAAACAATTAGCGTTGGAGATTCATGGGTGGCCCAATTCATTCGCTGCCCTCCGGGATACATTTGAAAAGCACGTTTGTAGCACCGGTCAGCGAATACGTGTACGTGCATTGAAGCGTAGGCTCATTGTCATTGGTTGTCTCCATTTTGCACTTTTTTTTTTTTTTTTTTGTCCATGGCCTAAATTGGAACCATTAATTTGGGCTACCTATTGGCAAGGTTGTACAACAAAGTTGTTTAAGGAAAACTCGAACACCTTGACCTGCTTTTGACTTACCCTACTTGCAATTAGTTTACTTGTTCTTGCAGCTACTTTAGAAGCTTTGGTCACCTATTAGTTGGTAAGGTCATAAAATAAAGTTAAAGTGAAAACTACAACACTGAATTCCATCAGACTAATATCTTGACCTGCCATTAGTGTACTTGTTCTCGAATCTGTTTTAGACACTTCGGCCACCAATTACTCATTAACATGAAATAGATTGGTTGAGTGAGTGCCCGTCATGTTAGGCAAAACCCGGCTGACAGTGAACAGTGCCATAGATAAAGAGAGTCTGGCCAACTTAGTTTTCGACTTGTTAGCTTTGAAGCCCGTGATTGGTCATTGACTAATCTTGTGATGTACATCTTACATGTGTACATGCCGCCATGTTGTTACCAGACAGAGCACATACAATGTGCCCTTTGTTAACTACCCTCTACTTTGCTTGCTTTAATTACGTATAATGTCTGAGCGTACATGGTAACCCTCCAATGCCTAATACGCTGGGTGACGACATGGCCCCAATTGCCAGCAGTTGGCCAGACTCTCTTTACTTCTGATAGTGACTGGATGGTGTTTTTCTTTTCTCTCCAGTCTGGCGCCCTCTTGGCTTGCGGCATCGTGAACTCCGGCGTGAGGAACGAGTGTGACCCGGCCCTTGCCCTCCTCTCCGACTACATCCTACACAACAACAACGCCATGAGGATAGGTGCTATATTTGGGTAAGGCATTGAAATCGCGAATAGCGCTTCCTCCGGTGTAGACACGGATGACAACGCTGGGTATGCATGGTGGTAATGCAATGATGTGGCTTTTGGTGTTGGTGTCCCAGTGGTAGTGTCTGTGTTTGTGTAGGTGTATGTTAAACTAGAAAAGCACTCAGAGAATGCAGAGCGGAACTTCAAGCTGGCTTATTGTTTAGTTTCATATTCAGCGACACCAAACGAACATCTTCCCATCAACTCCCCTCACCGTTTGACATGCTTTTATTGAGATTGCAAAAACAGTGTCTACTGTTGTCTTCTCAGGAGAATGCTATGAGCACATGAGAATGAAAATCATATTTAATATAAATGGCTCTTGCCTTTCATGGCAATAAATAGTGGTCACAGCATTTGATAGCTCTTCAAATGTGAATTAGAAAGTGTCAGTCTCCAGTGCGCTGAACAGTCTTCTACAGAGTCGTGCTGCACATGAAGCTTGGATTGCTCTTAGTATCCATGCAGGAAGTCATACCTACGGCGAATTCTTAGTTATTCATTGGAGCGAGGTATCAGTCCAGTTCATCATCAAAGCACAGTATGCAGAATACGTCTTGAAAACATAACACCCATATGAGGTCGAAATGTGGTACGTATGCAGAATTGATGTACGTCCAACCATCAGATTGTCAGATAGAATTCAGGGGATATGCAAAGTTACTTCAGAGTTTCCAGAAAGAATCACTGTTATGAATATCAACAAGTTTTCCCCCCATACTTGCTGATAAACCACTCAAACATATTAATTTCTCTGACGATGCAAGCAGAAAGGAAACTCCTGAAAGCACATTCCCACGTGAGGTCGAAACGCAGTACGCAGAATTTGTGACCATCCGTCAGATCATCATGTAAACTTCCAAGGTTACGCAAGGTCATTTCAGGGCTTCAAGAAGGAATCATTGTTAAAAAATATCAACAAGTTTTCCACCAATACCTTTTCATGCATCACTCAGATTCATCAATTAAAAAAAAAAAAAAAGTATAGCATGTGAAGTCGAAGTGGGCTAAGAAGAATTTGTGGCCAGCCATAAGAGTATCAGATAAACTTCAGTGGGTATGCCAAGTCACTGCAGAGTTTCGAGAAGGAATCGCAGTTCTAAATATCAAGAAGTTTGCCACCCACACTTGGTGAGGCACCTTTCAGATTCATCTATTTCACTACCAATGCACACGGAAGCGAAGGTCTACTCTTGATTACATATTTCCACATGAGGTCGAGATAAGGTATGCAGAAATTGTGGCCAGGCGGTAGAGCATCCAAGAAACTTGAAGGGATGAGCAAAGTAACTTCAGAGTTTTGAGAAGGAATCACCTTTATCAATATAAACAATTTTCTACCAATACTTGTTGATACAGCACTCGAGTTAATTCATTTCAAGGACAGTGCGTATGGAAGGGATGGCCTTAAAAACACTTTCCCATGTGAGGTATGTCTACTACACTGAGTACGTGATCACAGGAAAATTTGAGACAAATTTTTCCCGAGTCAGGAACTACCTTCCGTCATGTCTTACTTTGTGAGATGCTTCACGAATACTGTGACTTTCCCCAGGCCAAAGGAAGCAGTCTGTGCGAAGAAATTGAACGTTACTATAAAAAGAAGTGATTGTCACTTGTGTGAAGGAGAATAACAAAACAAAACTTCTTTCTCAGAGATTGGGGTTTGATCTGCGGCTCAAGGGAAGCCAAGCAGGTACCCAGTGATGCCCTGGACAACCAGGCCCGTACTTCATCGATCCAGGAGAAGGGAGTGAACAGAAAAATTTATACAAAATGGATTATGAAGGAGCTTCCAATATTGGAATCGCCACACATCAATTGTGTCTTGTGCCCTGCTGTGGAGAAAAACAGTATTGTTTTTGAAAATGATGTTCTTTTGAGAACGGAGGAGTGGAAAATGAAAGAATTACCGCACATGAATGACACGGGCCCTGCTGTGGAGAAGAACGACTCTGATTTTCAAGTTGACATTCTTTTGAGAGCGGAGGAATGGAAAATGAAAGAACTACCGCACATCAGTGACATGTACCCTGCTGTGGAGAAGAACAAATCTGATTTTCACGATGACGTTCTTTTGAGAACGGAGGAATGGAAAATGAAAGAACTACCGCACATCAATGACATGTACCCTGCTGTGGAGAAGAACAAATCTGATTTTCAAGTTGACGTTCTTTTGAGAACGGAGGAATGGAAAACGAAAGAACTGCCGCACATCAATGACACGGGCCCTGCTGTGGAGAAGAACGACTCTGATTTTCAAGTTGACATTCTTTTGAGAGCGGAGGAATGGAAAATGAAAGAACTACCGCACATCAGTGACATGTGCCCTGCTGTGGAGAAGAACAAATCTGATTTTCACGATGACGTTCTTTTGAGAACGGAGGAATGGAAAATGAAAGAACTACCGCACATCAATGACATGTACCCTGCTGTGGAGAAGAACAAATCTGATTTTCAAGTTGACGTTCTTTTGAGAACGGAGGAATGGAAAATGAAAGAACTACCGCACATCAATGACATGTACCCTGCTGTGGAGAAGAACAAATCTGATTTTCAAGTTGATGTTCTTTTGAGAACGGAGGAATGGAAAATGAAAGAACTACCGCACATCAATGACATGGACCCTGCTGTGGAGAAGAACGATTCTGACTTTCAAGTTGAAGTTCTTTTGAGAGCGGAGGAATGGAAAATGAAAGAACTACCGCACATCAGTGACATGTGCCCTGCTGTGGAGAAGAACGACTCTGATTTTCAAGTTCACGTTCTTTTGAGAACGGAGGAATGGAAAATGAAAGAACTACCGCACATCAATGACATGGACCCTGCTGTGGAGAAGAACGATTCTGACTTTCAAGTTGACGTTCTTTTGAGAGCGGAGGAATGGAAAGTGAAAGAACTACCGCACATCAAAGACATGGACCCTGCTGTGCAGAAGAACGACTCTGATTTTCAAGTTGTCGTTCTTTTGAGAACGGAGGAATGGAAAATGAAAGAACTACCGCACATCAGTGACATGTGCCCTGCTGTGGAGAAGAACGAATCTGATTTTCACGGTGACGTTATTTTTGAGAACGGAGGAATGGAAAATGAAAGAACTGCCGCACGTCAATGACATGTACCCTGCTGTGGAGAAGAACGACTCTGATTTTCAAGTTGACGTTCTTTTGAGAACGGAGGAATGGAAAATGAAAGAACTACCGCACATCAGTGACATGTGCCCTGCTGTGGAGAAGAACAAATCTGATTTTCACGGTGACGTTCTTTTGAGAACGGAGGAATGGAAAATGAAAGAACTGCCGCACATCAATGACATGTACCCTGCTGTGGAGAAGAACGACTCTGATTTTCAAGTTGACATTCTTTTGAGAACGGAGGAATGGAAAATGAAAGAACTACCGCACATCAGTGACATGTGCCCTGCTGTGGAGAAGAACAAATCTGATTTTCACGGTGACGTTCTTTTGAGAACGGAGGAATGGAAAATGAAAGAACTGCCGCACATCAATGACATGTACCCTGCTGTGGAGAAGAACGACTCTGATTTTCAAGTTGACGTTCTTTCGAGAGCGGAGGAATGGAAAATGAAAGAACTACCGCACATCAAAGACATGGACCCTGCTGTGGAAAAGAACGACTCTGATTTTGAAGGTGACATTCTTTTGAGAATGAAAGAGTTGAAAAAGAAAGAACTGCTGCACGTAAAAAAACATCTGCCCTTCTTTGGAGAAGAACAAGAGTGGTTTTCAAAGTGATGTTCTTTTTAGAACAGAGGGTTGTCAAATGAAAGGACCAGCTCTAGTCACTAACATCTGCTGTGTTGTGGAGACGAACAAGACTGGTTTTCAAGGTGACGTTCTTTTGAGAACGGGGGATTGTCCAGTGTATCCTGGAGGCATCCAGCCTTCAAGTCAGACACGCTTAACCAGGGGCATACAAAATACCTTGAGAGTGTGGGAAAATCTACATGGGAGAAACAGGTGAAGAACTCAAAGAACATGAAATACGTATTCTACCGTCTCAACGTATGTAGCTTGTGACAGCACAGACAAATGATTCAAAAGTGCAGATGCCACCACAGTCAAGGATCGTCCAGGGAGGCATCTATGTGGAGATTGACCCCTGACCTCACCCAGCCTTCTCAGAGCAACTGAGCTGACAGTGCTGGAAACGAAGCGCACGTGGAATTGTCATCGCAGTAAGGTTGGACGAGGCACGCAAGTATCTAGACATACCATCTCAAAAGCCATTTGATTTGATGCTTCCATGGCATATGACGCATTAAGTCTTATCAGTAGACTAGACTGTCTAACTATGTGTCATGTAACATCATGAGGATATCTTCATATTAAAGGTGTATACTGTCCACCCCCCTGACAGCTCTCCCAATCCAGTTTGGCAAAGTGCTTTTATAGTTCATGAGCAGTGAAGGCCAGCTGTAAGTGCAGAAGATTCCAGATGGTCATGTGTGAGATTATTTTACCCATGACAGATACAGCATGTAAGGGACAGTAATATTGAGGATGAATGACAGGATTTGTTAAAATGGAGAGGGATTTGTAATCCTTTGTTTTTCAAAATGATGATGGTTATTTCAGTGTGTGTGGTATTTTTTGTGTGTGTGTGTGTGTTTGTCTGTTTGGAGATGTCTGTTTTATCTGACTTCAATATTGAAGTTGGAAAATTTACACACAGTAAATGTACTTGAAAAGAGCTTGTGATCATGTGTTTAAAAGATATTAACCCGTATGGCATTATGCACTACCAACAAGTTGCTCCACTGATATTTGCAATTTTATCAGAGTTTGGAGTTTGTGTGTGTGTGGGTGTCCACAGTCTTACATTCAATTATGGTTATAAATACACTTTTGCTAGCATTTGTACTGCCTTGTATGGCAGACCTACATTATGCAACACAAAATGCTACTGCGCGGCATATTATTCACATTTGCCTCTACCGTCCTCTAAATTCTTACCTCAAACAGGCTTGGCTTGGCCTATGCGGGCTCGAATCGTGAAGATGTCATCCAGCTTCTTCTACCAGCTCTGGCAGACTCGAAGTCCAGCATGGAGGTAGGTCGCTGAACTCATACCAGCTTTACCTGTACGTACATGTACAGGGGCGGATCCAGGAATTCCGTAAACAGGGGGCACCTTTCCAAAACTTAAAAGGGAGGGGGGGGGGGGGGCACATGCAACTCTCGCCCATTTTTTCCTTTTATTTCTTTTGTTTTAAGAAAAAAAATAAGGGGGGCGTGTGCTCGGTGCTCTCCCCCCTGGATCCGCCCCTGCATGTAGGTTCACAAAAGCCCCAGTCAGTCTATGCGAAACTATGTTTAGTTTACTTCCAGTTAACTGTCTTGAGTTTCAGCATGTGATCATGCTGCTGATAAAATTTTGCCTGGTTTGAATGATATGAAACTACATGTAACCTGTAGTTTTGGCCTCTAAGAGGCATGCTCCACACAGGCAAAATAGTGCACCCTCAAACGTTACAAAAAAAAATATGCAAAAATGCAACAGCAAGCAACATAATGTGCAATGTGCGTAGACAGCACAAAATGGATTAGATCATGTGGCAAACCCTTGCTTGGAGTTCCAGCCCTGTGTTACCACACTACACAAAATTATGCATAGTTTTTGCAAGAATCTAAAAACTTCCCAAGTGCCTGCTGGTAAATTTTGCGGGAAGTTTAGCTGGTAAGTTTTGTGGGAAGTTTAGCTGGTAAGTTTTGATAGAAGTTTAGCTGGTAAGTTTTGTGGGAAGTTTAGCTGGTAAGTTTTGTGAGAAGTTTAGCTGGTAAGTTTTGTGGGAAGTTTAGCTGGTAAGTTTTGTGGGAAGTTTAGCTGGTAAGTTTTGTGAGAAGTTAAGTTTTGTGAGAAGTTAAGCTGGTAAGTTTTATAGGAAGTTTAGTTGGTAAGTTTTATCGGAGGTTCAGCTGGTAAGTTTTATTGGAGGTTTAGCTGGTAAGTTTTGTGAGAAGTGTAGCTGGTAAGTTTTGTGAGAAGTGTAGCTGGTATAAAGTTTTGTGGGATGTTCGTGGTCAGACTGCCCAAAGTATGTGAAACAAATTTCCAATTAGTGTAAAAGTAGTTTCTTTCGCGGTGGTTTTATTTTCGCGCTTTGAGGTTGAACCGCAAATTTAACATCACGCGAAAATGTTTTCAACTCGCCGCTTGTTACAACGCTGTTGCGCACATGCACACACAAAGATTCCGCGCATTGAGTGTAATGATGGTCAACACACACACAGCGATACTGCGCAATGTAGGTACAAGCATGTTATAAAGTACTCGAGAGAAGGGATTTCAGGTAAGCCTGCCTTTAATTCTAATTTCTAATTAATAAATGTGACCGTGCACCTCAAAACGAACATAAAGTCGCACACACTGATTTTGCGTGAGGACTGAAAATAAGTGAAATGGGTCAACTTAGCCGAACTTGACTTTTTCATATTTTCTGAAAGAGCGGGTCTTCTTTTACATTATGCTAAAATTTGGTATCATAAAACGGGCAGGAAAGTGTGTTTTTTTAGCAGTTTATCTCAAACATTTTTGGTAGAATAGTGTGATTAGGTGTGTCTTTAGAATCCCTTTTTCATTTCTGAAAAACCTTGTCCACACTCTTCACTTTCAACTCTAATAACTTTTGAAAGGATAGTGCTACTGCTTTGAAAGTTGGCATTAATTATGGACAGAATGTGTTAATGAGGCATGCTTAATTTCACTTTAATCTGATAATCCCTTCATTGTTGTTACTCTGGTGGTTTACTTCCTGTTTTTTGTCCCGTTCATCGCACAGCAAGCACGGTTTGGTAAAGATTAAGCACTTGAATAGACACTGTACTTCAGAGCCTCTTTTCTCAGTTCACACTTTTCCTGAGTTTGTGCTTTCTTTCCAATATTTAGATAGGTTATAGGAGAGTCCATTTGATTTGAGTTATACATCATTTTAAGGCTTAAAGTCTGCTCTTTCAGAATATGGTCTTAACTGAAAATTAATGTCTGGCGACTTTTTGTTTGTTTTGAGGTGCAGGGTCACAAATAAAAGAATAATTGGATTATAGTTTGGGTTTTCATGTGCAAAATAAAACAGTTTTTGCGAACTGTGAATTCAGATTTTGCCGACTGCGAATTTAAACACACGAGAAAAAGTCGGCATTGATGGAAACCGCGAAAGTATCTGTACGCGGAAGAAACCACTTTCACAGTAGTGAAACTATGCATATAGTTTTACTTAGTATGGCTCGGGTTGAAGACCCCTCTCATTTCAAACAGTGACTTGTAACAAAAACTGTTGAGAAACAAGAGCCTTCTTCTTTTTGCTAAATGTCAGATTTAGCTTTCATGCATATATTTAAAAGTTACCTGCACCCAACTTGAAAGTACAAGGTTTCTGCTCATATCATCAGAAACTAGTGGGATGATGTAATAGTGTTCATGCTATGTAGATGCAGATTTTTTTTCTTGCTTGATAACTTTTAAGGGCCTATTCTACTACCAACCAAACCTATTGTATGCAAAGTAAAACCAATCACACTAAAACCAACGCCAAACCTTTTCAAGCCCTGCTCCATTTTACCCCCACTCAATCCCACACCCAACACAACTTGAAACCCAACCCCCAACCCAACTCCAACCTAGCCCTCAACACAATCACCATCATAATATCCCCCAACCCAACCTTAAACCAAAAACCAATCCCCAACCGATTCATAAAGCATAACCAATCCCCAACCAAATCCAACCCAACCCAACCCAACCCAACTTAATCCTCTATCAAACCTAACCCTAACTCATTCCTACCCAACTTAAAGCCAAGAATCTAACCCCAACCAAATCACCAACCCAACCCAACCCAACCCAGCCTGACCCCAACCGTGTTTCAATGCTTAACCCCGTGACTACCGATGTCTAACCATTCCTGTAGGTGGTGGGGGTGACTGCCTTATCCCTGGGCCTGATCGCAGTAGGCACCTGTAACGGCGAGGTGACGAGTACCATTCTCCAGACGCTGATGGAGAAAACCAAGCTGGAGCTAAAGGACAACTTCTCTCGCTACTTGGCCCTGGGCCTGGCTCTCACATACCTGGGTAAGTCCAGTACTGTAAAACATGATATATTCACGGCACAAAATTTTCGCGAATTGGAGTCGACAGCCTTTTTGATGGCATGACATTTTCATGAATTGCCACTGGAATCCAATGCATATAGTGTAGACAAGAAATTTGGTGTGCATTTTTAGCTCACCTGAGCCAAAGGCTCAAGTGAGCTATTGCGATCGCCCTTCGTCCGGCGTCCGTCGTGCGTCGTGCGTCGAAAAAACCCCAGGACCAATTTTCTCAAACTTGGCAGGTAGCATCCCTAGGGGGTTAGGAACTCAATTTGTTAAAATGGGCACCATGCCCCACGCAGGGGGCCCCCAGGGGTCCCAAACCCCCAAAATTAAGGAATCTGTAAAAATCTTCTTCTCTAGAACCAGAAGTGATAGAGCTAAGTTAATACTATGAGTTAGTACATTGATGACTGTAGTTTCAAGTTTGTTCACGGCAGGATCAGGGGTGCCCCCCTTGGGACCCGGGGGTGGGGAGGGGTTCTAATGGGGCCTAAATTGTACATTTTCATCTTCTTCTTGAGAACCCCATGACCCATTTTCACCAAACTTGGCAGGTAGCATCCCTAGGGGGTTCGGAACTCAATTTGTTAAAATGGGCACCATGCCCCACCCAGGGGGCCCCCAGGGGGGCAAAACCCCCCAAAATTAAGGAATCTTTAAAAATGTTCTTCTCTAGAACCAGAAGTGATGGAGCTAAGTTAATACTATGAGTTAGTACATTGATGACTGCAGTTTCAAGTTTGTTCATGGCAGAATCAGGGGTGCCCCCCTTGGGACCCAGGGGAGGGGGGTGAGGAGGGGTCCTAATGGGGCCTAAATTGTACATCTTTATCTTCTTCTTTAGAACCCCATGACCCATTTTCACCAAACTTGGCAGGTAGCATCCCTAAGGGGTTAGGATCTCAATTTGTTAAAATGGGCACCATACCCCACCCAGGGGGCCCCCAGGGGGCCCAAACCCCCAAAATGAAGGAATCTTTAAAAATCTTCTCTAGAATCAGAAGTTATAGAGCTAAGATAATACTATGAGTGAGTACATTAATGACTGTAGTTTTGAGTTTGTTCATAGGAGATCCAGGGGTGCCCCTCTTGGGGGCAGGGGTGGGGGGGGGGGTGGTTGGGAAGGTCCAAATGGGGGCCTGAATTGTACATTTTCATCTTCTTCCTGAAAACCTCATGATGGATTTTCGTCAAACCCTAGGGGGTCAGGATCTAAATTTATCGAAATGGGCACCATGCCCCACCCAAAGGGCCCCAGGGTGCCCCAATCCCCAATAATTAAGGAATCTTGAAAAAATTGGGCCCTTATTGTACATTTTCATCTTCTACTTGAGAATGCCTGGTCAATTTTTGGTAGAGCTGTGAATAATTTAGAGTAGTGACTGCGTGAAAGGTGAACTTGCGATACTCAGGTGAGCGCTAGACCCATGGGTCTCTTGTAATTTTGCGAATCTTGGCACTCGCGAAATTCGCAAAATCAAAATACATGTGAACATTCCTCGTTTTACAGTAATTTGGTTCACTAGGCTACACCATAAACCTTGGAGTATTTTGTGGTATGGAATTTCCAGAGCCCATCTCAATTGTGCTTCGACACCCTTGCAAAATGGAGATTGCGCAGATATTTTCTTTTGCCCCGACCCTAAAGGGTCCTGCGGGCATTATATTTTCACATTGTCCATCTGTTCAGTTTAAAACAGCTTAATTATCTTCCCGAGTGTTCTGTGAAATCTTGTATGAATGTTGGACACTCTGAATTACTTGATAGAGGGGGAGGGGGATGAGATGGCTCAGTCGGTAATGTATCTGCCTTCTAATTGCATGGCTCAGGTTTGGGCATCGGCTTAAATTCCAGTTAATCTTAATGAGCAATAATTTGTGTCATGCTGTCTTCCCCTCTTGTAAGAGGCAAAACACTCTGTTCATCTCTTCGAACGTAAAATGATAGTCCCATATCTGAGAGAGTCACAACCAAAGCACATAAAAGATCTCGCTTCAGGCATTCATCACAAAGTCAGGCAAGGCGCATTTCAAATCTGTACATATGACTGAACCCCATGGAAGACCAGCTGGTACAGCTGAATATAGGCTATCCAGCCATCTTGTCGGATGTAAAATGCAAGGTGAAATGAAGCTACATCGAGAACAAACCTTTGTTTCTTTCCCTCTCTGTGTGTTGCCATGACAGGCAAGCAGGAAGCCGTTGAGGCCACGCTAGCTGCCCTGGACGTCCTCCCAGACCCGTACAAAGAGTTTGCCAAGATCTTGGTCGATGTCATCGCATATGCTGGTGAGTTTCATATATTAAAGTCAAAGACATAAAATTACCATTTTGCAGATGAGACAAAGAACCCAGCAGTAGTGCTTCAAAATAGTTCTAAAATGTGAGTTAAGGATAGAAACAGCCAATGTAAAAATTTGAACCGGTATAAACGATGTTAAGAATTGTTAAATATACAAAATGTGAACAATAGCTATAATAAGAAATGTTTCCAGATTAAACCGTCTACGGTTATGGTTTACTAAGAAAAATGGTGATATCTCCTTTTATTTTAAGCTTTATTGCAGGAATTTTATGTGGTAAAATGTTATGTGATACAACTGACCTACACATGTATGCATCAAAAGTGATATCTTGACCATTTTTTAAATCACTGCTCCCAAAGGTAAACAGAACCTTTAACTTTGGATTAGATCCAGGACATAGCTTCATTGGAAAGGGAGGGTCCACTCCATGTTAAAGGGATGGTATAGTATTGGTGGAGATGAGAATTGAACTTTTAACTTTTTGCGATTAGGGTTGCTCTGTCACTATGTAATCACAGTATTATTTCATGTATATTTCTTGTGCGTATGTTTCCGTTTTAGAGCAGAGCAAAATAATAGCAGTTTGTGCAGTTATTTGGAAATATTTTTTTAAATTGTACCTTTACCATGTAAACTTGAACATTGTATAGATTTTCAGCTTGGAAGCATCGTCAAGACTTTCTGAAGAATTTCATCTTACATTCATGCCTTGCGAGTTTTCCATGCTTTTGCTGCTGTTTAGAAATATGGTGATCATAAAAAGCAACTTGAAAGTATAACTTAATTGCCATTGCTATGCCCTGTTCTGCCTCACCCTACCACACCCCTGCTGAATACATTCCTACCACCCTCCTGTCACACCTGTGTCGCATCCAGGCACCGGCAACGTCCTGAAGGTACAACACCTGCTCCACATCTGCAGCGAGCACATCGAAGAAGAGGAGGAGAAAGTGGAAGAGAAGAAGGAGGACAAGAAGAAGGAAGACAAGAAATCGGAGGACACGCCCGCCGAGCTAGCCGCCCATCAGGCCGTAGCGGTCCTCGGTATCGGCATCATTGCCATGGGAGAGGAAATTGGCTCCGAGATGGCCCTGAGAGCCTTTGGACATCTGGTGAGTCGCACTGCCTAAAAAGGTTTATCCCCCGTGTTGGGCATACTGTACAGTACATTTTTTGTCAGTAATATACCAGTGGCGGATCCAGGGAGGATTGCACCGGGCGCACGCCCCCCCCCCCCCCCCCAATTTTTTGTTGAAACAAAAGAAATAAAAAGAGAAAAAAATGGGGGAGGGGTGTGTGCGCCCCCCTTTCATTTTGTAAACGCACCCCCTCTTAACTGAATTCCTGGATCCATCCCTGTACGTATACCAAGAGGTGTTTATGGAGAGAGTGAGGTTTGGGTAGATGCCTGTATATGTAACTATAGATGCGTAGGAAACAACTTATTCTAATTTCTTGTCAAACAAGGACATTTCATATACAGTCAACCTTGCCTAAGTATCTATTTAGACTGAAGTTAAATAGCTTCGACTTGGAGAAAATTTGACTTAATATGAGGGTTTAAACTCAATGGAATATAAAGAGAAGAGGACTTGAAAAGACCTTCGACTTAGGTGATTATTTGAATTATGCGAGGTCGACTTTAAGCAAGGTTGACTGTAGATTTATTTTATACAGGTTAGCGGGAGACATAACATTTTCTCCTTTTTTTTTTTCTAGTCAGTTTTGCATGTGTTAGTCAATTTGTGAAATCTGTGGAAATCAAAAAATACTTTGGAATATATTGCCCCTACAGCTCTCCAGATCTTCTAGACGCTCACTATACCAGCATGTCAACATGCCTTTAACTTTGTATGTAAATATTTTACCAAATGAATGGAAGAACAAAGTTAACAATATACAAAGAACTCTTAGTTTGTCATTTCTCCCCTCAAACAAACAAACAAACAAATAAACAAACAAACAAACATGAGTTGTACCACTGCAGCATCTTTTAAAAAGCTGTATGTACTGTTGGTATTTTCCTATTGTAGTTGAGGTATGGAGAGCCCGTGATCCGCCGCTCCGTACCGCTGGCCCTGGCCCTGCTCTCGGTCTCCAACCCCCAGCTCCAGATCCTGGACACCCTCAGCAAGTTCTCCCACGACCCCGACAACGAGGTCGCCCACAACGCCATCTATGCCATGGGCATCGTCGGAGCAGGTGAGTTTGGTTCTGTCACTGATAGTGAGCATTCGGGAAATAGATCCAGTCATGAATCCATAAACTTATTTTAAAGGCTTTGTGACATATCTCTCCCATGGTCATATTTTAACAACTTATCTCTCAGAATAATGATTAGGAAAGCTGCAGAGAAATGCCTTCCCCATTTCTACTTTGCTTCTTCTAGAGGATAATATAATAATAATAATAATAATAGCTGGTTTTTATATAGCGCATTTCACATTTGTTAAGTATCTGAATGCGCTTTACAGACTAATATTACCCCGGTCACTGGATACATTATTTCCAACCAGCACTAACAGTGCTCATTAATTCTCCACTCCCTGGGGAGCATTCCATCCAGTCGCAGCCATTTTACAGGCGCGCACATGTATGCTGATCAACCAACATATGCTTTCTCATCCTACCGGGTACCCATTTATACTCCTGGGTGGAGAGCAGCAATGTGGATAAAGTGCCTTGCTGAAGGGCAGACGTGTCGGGCTTGGCATGGGCTCGAACCCACGATAATATACAAACAGTGCTGGAAATATTTTCCATATTTCTACTTTTTCTTCGCTAGAATGGCACCAAAGAAAGGAGAAAACTTTTCTGTGTTTAGTTGTACAGACTTTGTATCAGATCTAATCCCTTCCCGATTCCTACTGTTGTACGGTATTTTCCTCTCAGAATAATACTGGAAAACGAGAAATGTTTGCGTGCATTTTGATTTCGTAAATTTCGCGAGCGCCAAGATTCGCGAAATTGAAATGCATTTGAGCATTTCTTGTCTACACTATATGCATTGAACGCCAGTGGCAGTTCGCGAAAATTTCATACCATGAAAAAGGCAGTCCGCTCTTGACCAATTTGCGAAAATTTCGTGCCGTGAATATATCATGTTTTTAATACAGTACCCCAGAATGTGGGGATATCTTAATAGTCATCATCAACCTCTTCCTCCTCCTCCTCCTCTTCTTCCTCACCTCCAGGCACCAACAACGCCCGTCTGGCCGCCATGCTGCGCCAGCTGGCCCAGTACCACGCCAAGGACCCGTCCAACCTCTTCATGGTGCGGCTGGCCCAGGGCCTGACCCACCTGGCCAAGGGCACCCTGACCCTCTCCCCCTACCACAGTGACCGGCAGCTCCTAAACCAGGTGGCCCTTGGGGGACTTTTGGCCACCACTCTGGCATTCCTTGATGTCAAGAACAGTGAGTTGTTTGCTGCTCCAGCTCCTTTCTGTAAAATAGCATAGTGATGATGTCAGTCTTTTGTTATAGCTTGGGTTGGAGCCAGGTGCGAGCATTAACACTTGGGCCAGAGCCCCGTTTCATAAAGTTGTATGTAAATTTACGCTGACTTTACAAACAACTGGAATATGAAGTGCCAATATGTGTGCCCAATTTTTTATGCCTCCGCCACGAAGTGGTGCCGGAGGCATTATGTTTTCGGGTTGTCCGTCCGTCCGTCCGTCCATCCGTCCTTCCGTCCGTCCGTCCGTCCTTCCGTCCGTCCGTAATTAATTTTGTGGACAAGGTAACTATCAAAACCTGTTGAGGTATCCTAATGAAACTTGGCATGTATGTGTATTAGGGGGTGAAGTTGTGCCTATCAACTTTTGGGTGCACATGCTCAAGGTCAAAGGTCAAAAGGTCAAGGTCAAATACATAAAATTTCACTTTTTCCACCATATCTATTGAATGCCTGAAGATATTTCCTTGAAACTTAGTGTATAAAGATTCTCTGGTGAAAGTTTGCGTCATGAGGTTAAA
Source organism: Diadema setosum (assembly GCF_964275005.1). NCBI lineage: Eukaryota > Metazoa > Echinodermata > Echinoidea > Diadematoida > Diadematidae > Diadema > Diadema setosum. Next base: position 15,387,409 of record NC_092687.1, on the reverse strand, counting down.
GGTCAAAGGTCAAAAGGTCAGGGTCAAATACATGAAATTTCACTATTTTCGCCATATCTATTGAATGCCTGAAGATATTTTCTTGAAACTTAGTGTATACATGTATTACCCAATTAAGATTCTCTGGTGAAAGTTTGGGTCATGAGGTCAAAGGTCAAAGGTCAAAGGTCAAAAGGTCAAGTAAAAATATCAAAACTTCTTTTTTTCTCCGTGCCTTGGAAAATTGTTCAAGGTATCTTCATGGAACATAGTATATACATGTACTGACTGGAAGTGATTATCTAGAGAATGTAGGGTTCAAGGGGTCAAAGGTCAGGGGTCAAAGGTCAAGTGCAACACTTCAAAATTTTACTATTTCCCTCATATTTATGCAATGCCAGCAGGGTTATTATTTTTTTACACTTGGTGTATGCATGTGTAACCTAATAGAAATTCTCTGGAAAGTTTTTTTTCTTCTTTTTTTGCCTCAAAGGTCAAAAGGTCAAAGATCAAGTGAAAGTGCTGAACTAACTTTTTCCTCCATATCTCGAAGTGGCTCAAGTTATCTTGAAACTTAGTACATATTATGCATGTTCTACCTGAAAGTGATTATCTTATGAATTTTAGGGTCAAGGGCCAGATGAAAATGGTAACAATTTACTATTCAATTCAGAAATTGCACTTTTTCTCCACACCTGTACCTTGAAAATTACTCAATGCCTAAATGTATGAATGGGTCAAAGTCAAGTTAAAGTCCTTAAATCCCTAGATACATGCTCTCCTATTCATCCAATTAAACTTAGGTCAAGGAAGGTGAACATTCAACACATTTGTGACAAACTTGTCATTTCAATATTTTGCCAATTTTGTGAAAATGTAATCAGACATTGTCCACATGTACTATCTAGACCTATTGGGAAAATCATGCATTATGGCGGAGGCATACCAGTCGCCAAAGCGACGTTTCTAGTCTTTCTTATGTTTTAACTCAGTACGACTAAATCAATATATCATCTACATTGGGGCAGAAATACACTTTCAACTATAAAAAAAAACGTGTCTTCAAAATGTGAAAATAATCATCGTCTGAAAATTTAAACTTTAGTTTTTGAAATTAACAATGAATAGAAAACCCACTGGCTTGCCATATTTAAGTCATGAAACAGGGCCCAGTTGAGGTTGCTTAGAACTAGTTTCCATGACGATGAATAGCTATGACATCACACTTTGCTACCCTATATCTTTCTCACTATTCATCCCTGGTGCTCATCCTGTAGACAAATGGAGTCCGATTTTAGAAACGGCAGTCATTTTTCCTTCAACAAAATTGACAGTGGCTATTAAAATCGACCTCTGCTATTAAAATCAGTGGCCTTCTAGAAGACGATGTAGTGATGACTATAAAAGAGACGATGATAATATTAGTGATGTTAACCATTTTGCAACATTGTGATAATCCTGACAAAGATTTCAAGAAGAGAATATCGGTTCAGGTTTGAGTTTCTTCAGTTTGTCTCCCTCTACAAATGAAAATTTGTTAAGATCGCAACTGCTGATCTGTAAATTAACAAACATGTCGGGAAAAAAGGAACCAGTCGGACTCGAACCTGTCATCTACTGCTTTCCGGGCAGCGACACTACCACCAGGCTACCCCTGGTTACCGGCAGTGACATGACTAACATGGAACAAATGCAAACTGAAGGGAGACAAACTGAAGAAACTCAAACCTGAGCCTTCACCCCTCTGAATAATATCTTTATTTCAGAATATCAGTTATCAATAATGTTCATCATTGTCATCATTACTGTTTCAGATCTCAATAGCAACCAATTATACCACATCCCGTGATAAAATTTAAAAAAAGCCCTTGATATAGCGTATTTCATTAGTATGAAGTTATTGATACGTGTACAGTGAAATCTTTTCAGGGCTAACCTTCTCTCCCACTTCCCCCACCCCAGTAATACAATGATGTGGGAGCCTGTGCTTCCGAAATTATGTTTTGTGGTTTCTCAAAACTCCCTAACTGAGACTAAACTGTCAAGATCCTATGCTCCTGAAGGCTAAGAAGAATTACAGACACTATTGCCTAAACAGTTGCAGAGCTACACGTATGTACCTCTGTGGGCAGCGTGAGTGTTTTGCTGCCGACATTTTATCTTTTTATAGCATAGATCTTACAAGTAGCACCTATTTGAGCTGGACAAGAAATATTTCATGGTGACCTTTGACCCTTGACCTCTGTATACTTCGTATGTATCCTCCTGCAGCCATCCTGAGTAAATCCCACTATCTGCTCTACGGTCTGGTCACTGCCATGAGACCCCGCATGCTGGTCACCTTCGACGAGGAGCTTCGCCCCCTTCCGGTCCAAGTCCGGGTTGGTCAGGTCAGTAGTGTTTTGTTTGCATGAACAGTCTCTCAGAATATGACAACGATTTAACTTCAGATACCGACTTTGTTGCTCTCCTCTGAACTGATTCAAACTTCTTCGCTTCACTCTTTTAAAGTTTGTTCCATATACAAGAGCAATATTCCAAAGAGTGGTCTAACAAGGGCCTTTACAGTAGGACAAACACTTCCCTAGTCAGATGAGTAAAAGTCCTTTTGATCAGACGCAGTACTTTATTTGCCTTTGCAGCTGTTGTAAAACATGTTATATTCGCGGCAGTAAATTTTTGCAAATTAGAGCCGATGGTCTTTTTCGTGGCATTAAATTTTTGCGAATTTCCACTGGCGTTCAATGCATATAGTGTAGACAAGAACTTTCGCGTGCATGTTAATTGCGCAAATCTTGGCGCTCGCTGAATTGTGTAAACATGATGTACTTTCTAACTTATATACTCTGCAATACAAGAGAGTCTTTTTTTTTTTTTACTCCCTCCCATAAATTTAACCCGTTCCTTCCGCAATTCTGTAAATACCTTCAATGTCCCCAAACAAGATTGTTTTAGCCCATCGATAGAGAACGGACAGGTTGGTAATTCACCTGTGTGAAAGCAGTCAAGCGATGCAAGCATCCCCTCCCCACGGTCAACTACATGTGCCCTTGAACAATAGAAATATTGATCTGGTGCGATGTATGAATAGAGCTTGCGCTGAAGAGCTCCCAGACTCTTGTTCTACACAAATCAGGCACCAGAATGCGATGACTGGGGTCAGTGAATACAGATACACGTATCTACTGTGATCAGCTTTGATCACTAATGTACATGTTCATACGAGTTTTGTAGCAGAGCAAGGGCAAACTAAATCAGAACAAAGGTAAAAAATACTGTTATTTATGAGTTGTTCCAACAGAAAGAGAACAAGTGCTGATAGAATAAACTCTAACCTTTTTATCAAACCCATTTTGGGGGACTTTATAACACAAAGAAACATGAATTTAGGCCACGAAAGCACGCACTCTTGTCTTCATCTTGGGAACTTGGTATACCAGGTTCCCGTACGTATATCAGTTGCTCCCACGGGAACCTGGTATACCGGGATCCCATAAGGAACGGGTTTAATAACATACGAGCTATCATACTTGCTTTCACCGCTAACCTGCCTTCTCTCTCTCCTACCACTCCCCCTCCTCCTCCCCTGTAGGCTGTTGATGTCGTGGGGCAAGCCGGCAAGCCCAAGACGATCACAGGGTTCCAGACCCACACCACACCGGTCCTGCTGGCCTACGGTGAAAGGGCTGAGCTGGCTACTGAAGAATGTATCCTTTTCACACACCATCTATAAATTAACTCTGAATTTGACACGATGTAAACTCTCTGTGTGCCACTTAATGCCGAGACCCCAACGCTTGAGCTGTGTAATATAGAAAATATTCCGTTTGTATATGTTTGAATATGACACTTTCAAATTATTGCAGCATATTGCATTTTTATCAGTCGGTTTAATGTGAAATTGAGCATAATATGCAGAGTCTGCCAGGCATCAATTGAATTGGGCATGGTAACGTGAAACACAATCACTTTACAGCTGTAATGCTCTCAGTCAGTTGACACTGATTGTCCAGAAGGAAGCTCTTTTTGGCATTTTTGTTGTTGTTGTTGTTGCCATTTTCCAGTTATGTGTCAAAAATAGAAAGAAACAAAAGAAAATATTAAATTCTCAACCTATTTGTGAAGGGTGTCATTCATTCATGCATGCATGCATACAGATATGTGTACATACCTGCATGCGTTCATGGGCATGATAATTAACATAATTGTCATTGCTGTACCTTTCCTCTTTTCCTATAAATTATGCTACAATTCCTGTGATCCAATTTACATTCCTATATTGTGACTATCCTGGCCAAGCCTTTGGAAAGTTTTCTTGCTTGTTTGGAAGACCTTTTGTAATGACAATACTGGACAGGCTGAACACTTCACCATTGTGAAATTTTTGTCTATTTTATGCAATGTAATACCAACACAAAACTGTAAACAGGATAGTACTTTGCTTTAATATCTTTTTTTCTCTGTTTTTTCATAGTTGTTAGCATCACACTCATGTATTTGGTATCAGGAAAGGTGAAATCATTTAGAATTCGCTGTGCATGGACCAAGTGAGGAACATTACATATATTTGTGTGCATGCCATCCCCTTTTAACAGTGTGTGTAAGATTTGAAAATGTTGATAAACTTGTCTTTCTGTAGTGTAAATCCTAACCAAAGCTTTTCCTTGACACAAGTTTCCCAATCTTAGACCTACCTGCCACACCCATCATGGAGGGTTTCGTCATCCTGAAGAAGAATCCAGACTACGAGCAGTGAGATGCATTTCCCTCAACCCATCCCGGTCGGCCCTCTTAGAAGACTTTCATAGTCCAAGATTGAAACATTTTGAATGCACGGGAAGAGAGACATCTTCATGTACAGACAAAAGGCCTCAACGGTCACTCTCAAATATAGTGGACGATGTCGGAGCATACACCAGTCCTGGTGTATCCCCACCAGGGTTACCACTGTGAAAATTTGTCAATTTCCATCAGGAGTTAATGTTGTACTGTGGAAGCATGTGTAGATAATTTTCCCAATATGCTTAAAAGCAAATTTGATTTAATTAGAAAACCAAGCGACGAGCAAATATGGTTAAACCTGCTATACATTGTAGAAGCCACCTGTCTGTAATGATTACCTGCTGGTGTGTAGCAATCACAAAAAAAAAAAAAAAAAATCCTCCACTGTGGAAATGTGTAGTTAAGAACCTGTGTATAACGACCACTGGCCTCGTGCAACCAGCGGCCACAGATTTGGTTGCTGCTGGACAACTGACAAGTATGCACAGTGACCACCAAGCAATGGTCAGTGGCAGAGTGACCGGTTTACGATAGCATTTGTGGCTGTTGAATCAGAGAGGTGCTGTAGCTGAAACTTGTTTGCAGCTATTAACCCTTTGTAAGCTTTGCGTGCTGATTGGTACAGGAAACTCCAGACTGTTTTACACACTGTCCAAAGTCTCCGCCACAGAAGGTCTTTGATAGCCAAGAAGCGATCGTTTGATGGGGTAGGGTAATTATCTATTAGAAACACAAATTACTTGATATACTGTATACGCCATATATTTTGCGAGTCTAAATTTTCGCGAATCGAGAATTCCTGACGATTTCGCGAGTGGTTGAATTCGCGATCCTGGAGTCCTGTTCTGAACGGAGAATTGTACACGCCGTACGTCACATTCACATCGGGATCAGAGTCAATATTTTTGCCTGTCTTTAATTTCGCGAATAGCACCTGACTCGCAAAATTCGCGAAAATAAAAACCTCGCAAAATATTTGGCTTATACAGTAGATGTATGAATATGTAGTATTGTGGTATCCATATAATAATATTAGACATTAAGATTGTCTATCCCAAAAGTTGCCATGTCAAACCTGTCTCCAACAACCACCTGTCTGTAATGACCAAAGTTTGTGTTTCCCTTGAGTGGTTGTTGTAGACAGGTTTGACTGTCCCTAGATTTCAAGATTTCCTTCAATAGTCTGTGCAGCCCCAGGCAGGAGAGAAAAGGTTTGAAGTTGATGCACTCGGGCCGAGTCTGTTTCTCCTGGTGGAGCAGTGCAAAGGTGTTCATATGTTTTATTTATTGTCGAGCAGAATAAGAAGGGTAGATGTAAGTAATCTGTTTAGGGTTAGAAATGAAACGGAATACTGGCAAACCTGTTATATTGAGATAGTTAGGACGATGATAATTTTTTTATTTGAAAGAAGTCTTGTTAAAAAGAGACTCGTATACAGTTAAAACTAGCCCACATAAAAGTTACAGCTTCCAATGAAGTGAATATAGCCATCCCGATTTTATAAAGATGAGGAAAATGCTGAAGATTATGATTCGGAGTTCTACATCCCTGTGCTCGATTAGTGCTACCACGCTTTTTCCAACCCTGCCGATTTGCCAATCGGAATGAAGAGAGGTACATGTACGTGTAAGTGCAAGTCTCAGGTCACGACAAGCCAACCTTTGAGATTTTCCCTTTGCGTGGGAGTTTGGCTTCGGGAATATGATCAGCTATATGTGGCACCAAGGCTGCCAATTCTCCCTAATTCTACTGGATTCTCCCTGGCAAATTTAATAGTAAATTTAATCATCATGTCCTGTCAACGAGAATGTAAAGGCCTTTCTGAATTAGCAATTGCATTCTCCTGTTGAGGTGTATGCAACACACAAGTGTATTCCCCAAATATTTTTTGGAATATCACACATTTTGTTGTGTAATATGATGACCATTTGCAGCCTTGTGTGGCACATGTGTTGAAAAGGTAAAGACATTAAAAGGTCTATAGAAAAATGTCCAGCATGTTGGATTAAATGTCAAAAAAAAAAAAAGAAAAAAAAAAGAAGAAAAGAGAAAATGAGTTAGTAATGATATTACTTTCTGTGATTTCAGGTTAGAAATGAAAGCTCGTAATATTGATCACTTCAACGTCATGAACTTGTGTGAGTCTTCGTTATTGTAAGTATGAGAGCTGTTAATAACAGCATGTCAGTTAGAAAAGAATAAAATGTTTTTGTTCAATTGTAAAGAGCAAGACTTGCATTCTAATAGTGCCTACGTGTATGTTATGTCAGTTTTTGGTGTGCACTGTTACATAATCTTTTGTCATGCCTGTGCAACAAAGAGTCGCTGGAGGCATAATGTTTAAAGTTGTTATACTTAATGTGTGTGAGTGTGTGTGTGTGTTTTATATTTAAAGTATGGTGAACGAGAAAAAAAGGAGGATATTCATAAACAAGGTGATATATACATTCCTGGAAAGCTTGATTCTCTAGGAATATGAATAATTAACTTTCAGAAGGTAAAAACGTCTCCAGAATGATAGAGAGATGGTGTTTTAAGACTCTTTTCAGACCACCAGAACCTGATCTGACGGCGAAATTTTGTTGACCAAAATTTTGATGTCATGAAATGTGCGCTGTGCTACCACTCCATCCACACAGTGGGCTCCGTCTATGGAGGGCCGTTGCGGACGTGGTTCGTTTGGGGCATACATATGGAGAGGCAGTGTGCCCGTTTCCATGTATGTCCCAAACGAGTTGTGTTCTCGGCGGTCATCCATATCCGTCGCCTCTCAATCGCTTCTTCTACCGCTCCGACTTTGCCACTGTCACTGTCACTATCAGTGTCATTGTCACTGTCATCACTCAATTCACTCTCGATGTCAAACTCAAAGTCTTTCCATACACTATAAGGGAAATTTGGACGTTTTAATGTCTCAGCCGAGAAAGCAGAGGCGACTAAAGACGGGCCAGACACTGCATCCGCCCACCAAGAAATACGTGCTTTATGAATGGGGGCCTCGATGTCCCGCTGCACTCGTAAAGGGTTTTGTTCATTTCGTGACGTCATATTTTAGGGCTCGAAAAAGACATCTGTTCCGGGGCTAATATCGGTGAAGCAAATCAGTCAGTTTTAACTCGCGATTTCTTAGTGGCGCGAATATCTTTTAATAAGGCACATTAATTATCTGTTTTAGGAGACATTTCCCTCTGCCTTGACACCTTTTTTAATATGATTTTCTTGATTTTGATGTCTCGTTCACCATACTTTAAGTTCAGTATAGTCCCCGTATCGGCATCTTCGAAATTGCTTTCGTCTTACGGGAATGCTGCTATCCACCAATGTAATCACATGACATTACCTCCACCGAAGCCAACACGTGGATAGCTATCACAACAACCACCACACACCACTAATACAGCATGTACCAACACTACCACTGCTATAGTGTGCTGCAGTTTTTACGAACATGGTTATAACAGAATTTTGTTTCTAGAAAGTAAAAATTAAGGTCTGAAAAATTATTATCTACATATCTTTATATGTTACCCGCTACAACAAAAGGATCCGAAAGTCAGGGGAGGACAATTTTCTGAAAATGGCATGACATTATCCCATAACTCTTCTACTTTAATTGTCCCCGCCGAACGAGTTCGAGCAGGGGACTATGAAACGGGCTCCGTACGTGTGTGTGTCCGTGCGTCCGTCTGTCCGTGCGTCCGTCCGTGTGTGCGTCCGTGTGTGATCAAAATGTTAAATTTGCTACTTCTCTGTCATTTATGAGCCAATTTTGATTCTGTTTGCTTTATATGATAGCACTACATGGGAGCTTTGAAACTTCTACACAGAATTTCAGTTGTGACCTTTGACCTTGACCTTTGACCTATATTGTACATTTTGCAACAAAATGCTACTCCTTCGCCATTTCTAACCCGATTTTGATTCCGTTTGCTTTATGTGATGGCACTAGGTGGGGGCTTCAAAATTTCTACACAGAATTTTGACCTTTGACTTCTTTGACCTTTGACCTTGATTTTTGACCTATATTGTACATTTTGCTACAAAATGCTACTCCTTCGCCATGTCTAACCCGATTTCGATTCCGTTTGTTTTATGTGATGGCATTAGGTGAGGGCTTCAAAACTTCTACACAGAATTTTGACCTTTGACTTCTTTGACCTTTGACCTCGATTTTTGACCTATATTGTACATTTTGCTACAAAATGCTACTCCTTCGCCATTTCTAACCCGATTTTGATTCTGTTTGCTTTATGTGATGGCACTAGGTGAGGGCTTCAAAACTTCTACACAGAATTATGACCTTTGCCTTCTTTGACCTTTGACCTTGATTTTTGACCTATATTGTACATTTTGCTACAAAATGCTACTCCTTCGCCATTTCTAACCCGATTTCGATTCCGTTTGCTTTATGTGATGGCACTAGGTGAGGGCTTCAAAACTTCTACACAGAATTTTGACCTTTGCCTTCTTTGACCTTTGAGCTTGATTTTTGACCTGTATTGTACATTGGCTACAAAATGCTACTCCTTCGCCATTTCTAACCCGATTTCGATTCCCTTTGCTTTATGTGATGGCACTAGGTGAGGGCTTCAAAACTTTACACAGAATTTTGACCTTTGCCTTCTTTTACCTTTGACCTTGATTTTTGACCTGTATTGTACATTGGCTACAAAATGCTACTCCTTCGCCATTTCTAACCCGATTTCGATTCCGTTTGCTTTATGTGATGGCACTAGGTGAGGGCTTCAAAACTTTTACACAGAATTTTGACCTGTGACTTCTTTGACCTTTGACCTTGATTTTTTACCTATATTGCACATTTTGCTACAAAATGCTACTTCCGGCGGGGACATATATTACGCACCGTGTAATTTCTACTTTTCCTTGTTTCATATAAGGTCTGTCTAGCACAAGTCAAACAAGTACTCGGTTGCAGAGATATCGATTTCATTTAGCGCATGTCAAGTGGTTGAGGAATTAATCAGAGTTTCGAGAAAAACACCTTCAAAGTTTTTTCCTTCCGATGGTATCATGATCAAGGGGAGGCGAGACAATTTTCACCACTTGACAATAGAAGACATGCTCCTAGCGACCTCCGTGATGTTCATTCAAGCTTAGCACCAGCGGTCTACGCACGACCAATCAATAAGCAGGATGCCACGCACTGACCAATAAGATCCCTCCCTCGTTGCTAGGGGCGGAGTTTAGCTGCGGCGCTAAATCCAAATCTTCGGACACGTTTCTGTTACGTTGAAAGTTGGAAAATAATGGGCCAAGAAAAACGCTGATTTGTAGCCTTTCCTTTGATTAGTTAGCTTTGAAATTTCGGCCGATGATAAAAACATTAAACTACAAAATTATGCCAAAAATAGAAATCCCATTGTTTTGACCAATTTTGATGATGTGAATTCAAACTCGATTTTCTCGGCTCAGTCGTCAGCGACTTTAGGATCCTTTTGTTGTAGTGGGTCACATATATTAGAAGAATTTGTTTGCAATAACTGATAAGTCCATTTTTGAAGATTTTGAAGTACGGTCTCTGTCATAAAGTACAAAATACTGTAATACCTTTTAGATGATATATTGGTCACTACATATAAAGGTACATTTTTGAAGTTATGGTCAAAAGAAGCAAAAAATTTATTATTTTCTTTATTTTTCTTTACCTTTAATCACAAATACCCTGTATCTCCGTTTGGCAAATATGGTCTTATCGGTTTTTGCAAATAAACTCTTCATTTGATGTTCGGCTATAACAAAATTTTGTTCCCCCACTCTGAAAAAAACTGCCAGTCCTGTAGACTTTGTTATGATGCGAGTCTCCTGTACTACCTGTACCACAATCATACTACAAAGTCATGTACTACCACAACTTCCTGACCACCAACCCTAATTCCAACACTATTGCCCTCATCACCACAAACACTACTACAATGTACTACCCACTACTTCAACCACAGAATGTTCAAGTAATATCCCATTCTACAACTTGAAATATTTCTACCCCCTACCATTACGTTAATTCCAGTCCTGGCAGCTCTGTAGAACACATAACATTTTGAGGTCAATGTTTATACTCATAGATACTTTGATTCAAGAATTTCTTCAAATTTATTTACAAGTGTTCTTCAATAATAAATCACATCCTGAAATTGCTATGAATTACATAATATCTATTCATATAAAATCAATGTATACATATTTACAGAGATTTCTTTCTTATTTGTTCAACCAACAACGTGTAAATGGCACCATGCAATCAAAAGAAGTAGAGAGGTTGTTCTGCCTGGGCAGGTGAAAAATCGTCTTTAGAGTGAAAGACAACATGAACTTAAGAGGGCGTCCTGTCCCTGGTTAGAGTAAATCATGCCACAGTGAATCAGAGCAATCTAAACTGTACCAAGTGACATGGTTTGGTGTGGTTTAGGGAGGAGTCAGTCTTGTGCTAGTGGAGCATGCCACTATAGGGTACCTCTGAGACACACTTTTCTCGTTCAAGCAAAATTGTGTACAAGCTTTGGGGCAATGATAAAGTGCATACTTTTGTGAATAGTACAAGACTAATACCCCGTTTGTACTTAGTAAAAAGGGGGTTCATGAAGCCTCCTGTAGCAGCCTCGAGCAGCCTTTCAGCTCAGTATAAACAGACAGAATTCAGAAAAGGAGATCCGATCAGGTCAGGTTCTGAAACCACCTACAGGAACTGGTTTCGGAGGGTGCTACAGCAGCCTTTGCTGCAGGATGAATGGTAGGGGGTTCGAGAAGCTGCTTTTTGGCCGACCCGGAGGTAATTGCTGAAGGTCATTGCCTGCTTTCGTAAACAACCCAGCCGTCTCGACCAATCCCCACTGAAGAAAGCCTTTCTTCTTGCACACTTTCATGCAAAAGCCTGCGCCATGTATCAGAGGGAAGGAGCCAGTTGGGCCTGCTAGGGCCTGCTAGGGCCTGCTAGGGTCTGCTTTTGGCAAGCAGTATAAACAAACGAGAGGCTGCTTTTTCAGAGCAGGCTTTCATACCTCCTCGCGGGGAGGCTCTGAAACCCTCTAGCAGTGTAAACAGGGTATAAAAGTATCAGTGAGAAGGGTGCCAAGGATATTACTGGGCTGCATAAAAGCAGAGAGAAAGAGCATTTATGACAATGGAAAATCTTTAAAGCATGAAAATTGTTACAAACAAGACTTAATTTGACATTATTTTGTGCATGGTCACTTCACTTGCAGTCTCATGCCCATGCATGCATTGTACATCCAAAATATGGATGATTTTATATTGCAAAATCAGATCATATCTAAGTAAACTCTATTTCCCCTAATGTTTTAGCTCTTCATACACTACACACACAAAAATATCCCAAGAATTCTGGGATCTTGAATACAGCATGGAACACTCTAACATTCAATCCACACACACAAACAAAATGAAGCAGATACTGCATATGCCATAATATATTCATTGAGTCTGATTTTTTGCAAATAGGGACTTTCTGACAATGTTGCGAGTGGTTGAATTCGCGATTGTGGAGTACAGTACCGAAAAGAGAAATGTATGCATGCACGTACATTCATGTTGAGGTCAGAGTTGATATTTTCATGTTTTTAAATTCACGAATAGCATGTACCCTACTCACAAAATTTGTGAAAGTAAAAACTCACAAAATACCTGGCGTATATAGTAGTCTGTCTGAAAAAAAAACCAACAACACAAATACTATAGATTAAAATCATAGCAATTTATAGCTAAAATCTCCCTCAGTTGATTATTTCAGAATGGCAAATATGCACTCCACACAAAACTTACGAATCAAATTGCTGTACATGTACACTACTAACAAACAGACGAATGATAATGAACGCAAACAATGAATCACAATTTACAAAAGTGGACGGCATATAGTCACAGAAATTGAGAAGACAATGGTAAAAATGTGCAAACTTCATAGACTAGTGTATGTGTTTACACACAAAGAAATCCATCCAGTAGAAGCTATTCCAGAAAAAGACGAATGAAGTGTCTCACATGCATGTATGCGTGTAGTGCAAGTTGATATCACTGGGAATTTGGGCACAGCTGTCAGCGGTCAACTCATGTGTAACAGTCCCACATACTCAAATTCCTGTTGGCTACCGAGATGGGGAGAAGCTCTTTCTGAAGTCGTGTATGACGTGCCTCAGGTACATGTACCAATAGTTGATGTCGCCGCGGGTCTGTGCGCAGTAGTTGCTGCGGCTGTTGTTGTAGCAGTAGACCGTGGAGACGAGGACGGCGATGAAGACGGTGACCAAGAAGAAGATGAGCATCAGGAGACAGGTCATGACCCAGTCATCTGTCATGTGACAAGCAGGGTCAAAGGTCATGAAAGATCATTGTAATTTATAATACATGCTAAAGTGCAGATATGCTCATGTTTATGTTGACCTTAATGGGTGGAGTAAGGTAGGATGAACAGAATGGCAAAAGCTATCAATGGAATCTTTGAATCTTAAGTTTTCACTATCCTGATTGTTTTGACTTGATCTACTACAATAATGCTTTCATCTGTGCAAGCCAATTTGAGAGCTATGACATCATACAACAACATTAATTGTTTTTTCTGATCACTCACAGATATTAATTTCTTTTTAAGTGAAGTCTTAAAAAATGATCTCTTCTAAGTACTTCATAGCTTCATTTATTGAAGACATTGGTAGTTTTATCAATTGTAAGATCATGATATTTTCAGATTCTTGAAACTGTGGTAACACTGCAAAACAGCACCCACATTAATCAAGCTCCTTATTAGGTCCAGACCCAAAGAAGGTCAAATGGAATGACATGGATCATGTCTACTTATCCGACTAAAGTGATCCCCAACAGGTGGTTGAATGGATGAACATTATTGTCCATAATGTCCACATCATTACCAGTATAGGTACAGAAGTACATTACACGGGCAGATCCACAAATTCTTTAGAGGGGAGGTGCCTTTACAATCAGAGAAAGGGGGGGTCCATGCATCCCCCTCATGTTTTCTTGTCATTTCTTTTGTTTTAACCAGAAGATAAAGGTAGGTAGAGGTAGCGGTGTTTTTAATTCTGCAGAAAAAAGACGTCAAGTACTGAAACACATGGCAAGCAAATACCTTTACATGCTTTTATTTTTGCGCTAGTTTCTGAAGAGAGACATCTAATTTCAACACCGCGAAAATTTCCACTTTGACAGTATCTGAAAACTTTTCGCTCACCACGCTCCTCTGCTGGGGTCGGTTCCAGCTCCCCTCGGTGAGTTGCTTGCTCTTGTGACGGGGCATCTTCCCCATCATTTTGTCTACAAGGACCACAAACAAAAAGATACATATGATAACAAAAGCCAGGGCTGCCAAACTTTTCACATGAAAACAGAAAATTAATTACTAGTGCATGCTTAAAGACATATTTGAAACATAATATCTGTTATTTGGTTACAGATTGTGAAAACTTCTACATCAATTTTCATGCATCAAACTTATTTCAAAACCACATGTTTATATTGAGTGAAGAAAGTATTACAGACTAAATATTCAGCAATACATAATGGGGAAAATAATGCTTTAAACATGAAAACTTCTGGGCAATTAATTTTCCATGCCATGTTGATTTCAGCTGACTTCACTTCTTTATTATCTTGTGGAGGATAACATTCTCATACATATTTCAATAACTCTCCTATAATTGTTTGTATATTCTTATTTTGATGCTACATCGTACATTTAAGTCTAGCAGTGCACAAAATTCCCACAAATTTCCAGACCAGGACAATATATACTGCAAAACTAGAAATATTTGTGGCATGAAACTTTTGCGAATTGGAGCCGACGGCCTTTATCACAGCATGAAACATTTGCGAATCACCACTGGTATTCAGTGCATGGTGTTCGTGCAGAAAGATACTTTGTTGCGCATTTTTCTTTTCCGAATTTTCGTTCCTCGGGAAATTTGCAAAAGGTTCATGCATGCGCAAAATTCCTGGTCTTACAGTGACCACATTTAATGTTCACAACACTTTATACAGGGATGGTACAGTGGACTCTCGTTATAACGAAGTCCTCGGGACCGGCAGTTTTCTTTCATTGTATCGAAATTTCATAATAACCAAACAAATAAACAATAAGAATACATAGAGAGGATAATCTTGCGGCCTGAATTCTTACTTTGTTGTAACCGGAAATTTGTTATAACCCTGTTCATTATAACGGGAGTGCACTGTATAGTATTGGCTGAGATGAGGATTGAGCTTTAAACTTTACGCAAGATTAGCAACCACATACACGTATGAAATGTTACAAAGCATACAATTCTACGAGGAATTCAAAGTTTATTCGATGGAAATCGGTTTTGAAATGGTTGAGATATCCAAAAACAAAGTATAAAATTAAAGCAATTGTAATGAATTAGGATCAATTTGTTTCAGGATACCTCAGCCATTTCAAAACCAATTTTCACCAAATAAACTTTGAATCCCTCTTAGAATTTCATGTTCTTTCATATTTCCTAAAGCGGTTTCTCATTATTTCACACACACAAAAAAAGTTGGAAACCTAAAACCCCATCTCAATGAAAACTATACCATCCCTTAAATTAACAAGGACTCATCTCACCTATGCCTGAGTTCCATGACTCTTTGTCCTTCTCCCAGGCCGCTGTCATCAGATCTCTCTGCTTTTAAGGCCTCCTCCTCTTTCTCAAATTTCTCCATGGCATCTGATGTTTTGTTTTTTGTTTTGTTTGTTTGTTTGTTTTTTTTTTGTTTTGTTTTTATGGGGGAAGAAGGGGAAAAGAAGAGATTGTAGAATGCATGGTCAGGTAGTCATCAGAAAAGAAGGTTTGCATAGTTCCTTCCCGTGCAGAGATTTTAGTACCCAGGGGAATGAAACTCAAATCATGTGGATTGAGTAAATGCGGCAAACTGACTCGAACACATCGATGAAAGTTTGAGAAAAATCCGACAATCCGTTAAAAAGTTAGGAATTTTTGTTCAGTTGTCCTACTGTGACATCACGCAGTGTTGTAGTCTTCCTCATCCAGAGATGGCAGAATCTAAACTGTAAAATATTCATGAAGGTTTTTCTGCCTCCTGATTATAATGGCAGCTTACAATAATATTTAACTGCCTCAAGAGGGAGCATTCTACACAAAGCCCCACTTACAAACATCTTTGCTTTTGTGTGGGTGCACATCATATTTAAGTTTGGAGTACGAAGGGGAAATGAGCAAATTTGGGGAAAACAAACCAAAAGCTGTCAAAATGTGATTGCAGATTTTCTCTCAGCTTTAAAGCTATGGTTATTTAATTGTTTGTTGGGATCCAATTTGCACAAATTATAATCTACACTGGCATTGCAGTTGATACGTAACTTCACTCTAAAATACCCCATTACTTAACAATCAAACATGGGAGGTACATCATCACTCAACTTTTTTTTTTCTTCTCCTACATGAGTAAAGCTTCTTGCCCACATCTGCATAGATGACTGTGAAGAGATCGAGTGCTGCTACGGTAACGGGATGATCCTCCCCCAACTCAGCTTGGTACATCTTGGTAGCCTGTCACGGAATGGGGTGGGAAGAGACAAAGGATAGACAGAAAGACAGAGAGATGACAAAGGACAGACATACAGACAGATAAACAGACATACATACAGACAGACAGATTGACAGATGGGACAGATAGATGGATGAAGACAGTAAAGATAGATAAGAAGAGAGAAAGCGAGAAAGATAAATACACAGACAAAAAGACAGATTGATACAGAGAGAGGAGAAATATAAAATTGTATATCGACAGATGGAGAGGTATATACAGATACCAATAAGCAGACAGAGAGATAGAGAGGGAAGAAAACAGTGCAACAGAGGTAAGCATCACAATCCCAAAGCTTACTCAAATTCGTAGAATATTATACAAATAGTGAATGGTCACGAGTGCAATGGTACAAGATTTCGCATGAGGTGAAAGATAGAGGCGCTCTATTCAACGAGGCGAAGCCCAGTTGAATAGTGCGCCTCATCTTTCACCGAGTGCAAAATCTGCTTCCATTGCACTCATGAACGTCAACAGATTTGGTACTCACAGATTCTGGAATTTAGCACAGAAATGGCAACCATTTTCCGTGAAAGACGAATGAGTAGCCTCACAATCGCAGTCACCGTGTATACAGATGTTTACGTACGTACGTATGCGAAACGAAGTTGTTTACAAAAATGAGTGACAAAAGTACGCGCTTGTAAGCGTGCTTGTAATTGTTGAGTGCGCGTGGCGCATGTTTGTTTATCGTGACATCAGAGTGTGTGCAATGGAACGTTTCAGTCAAACCAAAATTGCACTTCTGAGACAGCCAGAGCGTGCAATGGAACGTTTCACTAAATGTCACGTGATGGGCAATCGACCAATCGGATAGTTACATTCCAAATAAGTGTTGTATAAAGTGGTGGTGGAGTTACCTAAGTAGGATATCACAACTATAGCATGTACATTGTCAATCTATCCTTGGGACTATATACTATAAAGTGCTTTACATGAAATACTGAGTGACAGGACAAGAAATTACAGTGCACTCCCGTTATAACGAACACGGTTATAACGAAATTCCGGTTACAACGAAATAAAATTTAGGGCCGCAACATTATCAACTCTATGTATTTTTATTGTTTATTCCTTCGGTTATAACAAAATTTTGTTATAACGAAAGAAAACTGCCGGTCCCGAGGACTTCGTTATAACGGGAGTCCACTGTACTTTAAAAAAGAGAATGACAATATGTCTATTTCACTTCATCATTGTGGTTGTTGGTTGCGAATTAAGCTACTCAAGGAAGATGTCTCACAAGCCCAAATTGTGGAAACTATTCGTCTTGCAAAATATGATAAAATGGCATGAAATGTACACAGTAAAACAAATATTATCTTGACCAGGACCAACCTTGCCACAGTACTCCAATGCCAGCTGTAACCTAGCAAAGAGACAAGAGACAAGAGAAAAAAAGATCATGTGTACATCATTCAATATGCTCATACAAATCAGTCATGACAATAATTGAAGCAAGCTTGCGTGTGTGCATTCTCATGGTGTCTGTAGGTATATTAGCTTGTGTATAGTTCTGTGCTTGTGTGAGTATGTGTGTTGCGAGTAAGATATGATATTCATGTTATGATATTTTGAAAAAGAAAGCATTGAATAGTAAAGGAATGAAACATGCATACAAAATATTTAAAAGATATTAACATGGGACTTGGTTGTAATGTTAAATCACACATTTTGTATTCTATACTGATTTATTTGACGATATGTTACATCTTCAAAGAAAATACACACAAACACAAACCTGTTTGCAGCTTGTTCAATTTTTAATTTTAGTGAAACACATGTCTCATGATCTTCTGCTAATAGACAAAATTTACACGGAATTTGATGGAACTAATAAACAGACTTGATTCAAGGAATGCATGGCTCCATCTCTACAAAGTTCACATATAAAAGAAAAAGAAGAAAATACCCACTTTCCTTCTTTGAGGCACAGTCTGGCCAGGTTCTCGAACTCTTGACCCTTTTTGGCATCAGGTGAAAGGTCATCTTTGGTAGGCTCCTCCACAGGCACTTCGTCAGATTCTTTGATTTCTCTTTCACCTCCCTCATTGACTTCCTCGTCATCTGTATGGGAGACTGTTATCATTATAAGAAAGGCTAAAGATGTTAACATCCATGCTTTTAGAATCAATAGGTTCATAATCGGCTGGTTTAACCCATTGAGGCTAGTCCTGAATATACTTAGGCAGGTGTCTATGGAAAATGTGTGTTATAGCAAAATCGGCTTATCCTTAACTGGTAAATAATCTCCAATGCTAAAAAGGCCTCAAACAACTTGACATGCATTTGGAATTAATACACTGGCTAGGTTCACAATATTTATTCATTTTTTTTTTCAAGGTGAATAGCTCCAATGATAAAGGGTTCTAAAAGGATATAAACTTCATGCGCTAGAGACCATTTGACTGCTCTCATAATTAGCTTGTTTGGAGTCATCATCAGTGTTCCTTACCACAAGACATCTTGTGAAAAGGGTGGGAATAGTTCAACAATCAAAATGGCCCAAGCTGACTGTCATAGTTAGCTAGCCCACAATGTGAATGCAGTAATTGCGATTGGTTGAATCATTGATTAACTTTATTGTATACAATGGAAATTCTTGGTGCACTGGATATCAAAATTGCAAGAAATATACATGAAATTTCTTCAAGTAGACACAATGAGCTCGTTACAGGGCTTGTGGGCACATTGAAGACTACACAAAGACCAAATCAATGTGAAAATCAAATCATATGCAACAAAGAAAAAAAGAAAAGAAAATAGTGATCAAATAAATATGAGTCCTAATTTACCTTCCTCAGCTGGTTTCTGCACATTCACAATGTCAATTAGTGCTGTCTCATAGTACATCTTCTCTGCCTGAATGAAGTAAACTGCCTTCTCATCTGATTGGAAAAAAAAAAATCATCAAGGAAATACCTCTGCTTGTAAAGGTTAGGATTGAAATACCTCATAATTGAGCACGATCACATTTGGACTTCTAGAATAAGTTTGAAACATGTCAGCACCTTATTTTCCTCACAGACCAACACAGATGTTTCTTATTAATTAAATTCTAATCCATCTCTTACATCTTGTAAGAATGCAAGATTCTTGATGATTCTTGCTGACATGCACAGCAAATAATGCCTGGAAACAAGTCATCCCATAAATAAGGGAATAATACCTACTACCATACCTACAGTCGATTCATAATGTTGTTGCTAAAGTGCTAGGAAGACAATGACTAACAAATCAATGCGTCATTGCATGTGACATGGAACGTAAGGACACTTTACAAAACCCATAAAAGTTACCATCACTTGCCTCATGTGGAATTGAATGATGAAAGTATCTTAAAGAAGAAGAAGAAAATGAGGAAACACAGGGTCTAAGCATGAGCAAAAATAACCTTGAAGGGTTTGTTTGCCTTATCTGTGCCAGGGACTTTGGACAGTGCGCACAATGACAAGGAGTTTTTGGTGTCAATTGCCACTCGAAGCCCACAAAGGGATATTAAAAGGATACATTCCTTCTTGTCGAAGTAAATGTCGGCTATGCTGTGAAGACACTGCGGGAGGCTGTGAAACGTGTTACTCTCCGACAGGCCTGTGATGGCTCCCAGCAGACACTTGAGGGCGCCCTCCGTCTGACCCTCTATCTTCAGTCTGACGCCCTCCTCGTAGAGCTTGGACCGCTCCAATCGCGAGAGAGCGTTAAGGTCGGAGTCTAGCAAACTCTGCAGCGCACCTGTGTGGAGGACATCACATAAATTTTATGTGCCATGAGGAAGCTATCAAGACAAACAAATTAACTGGTTCCCATTTCTTACAACTTTGGGAAATGTCATGATGGTTTATTAACTACTGTATAAGCGATTGCTTTTTTTGTGTGTTTTGTCACTCTCCATACACTGATATCACACAATACTGATTACCTTGAATCGTTTGGAGTCCACTGCACTATGGTGCAACATACAAATATTTAATCATTTTATGTGCCCAACAGGCCCTGTTGCACAAAATTGAGATCAAACATAAGTCAGAACATCACACATAACTCCCTAAATACTCAATTCTAATTGGCTGATAACCGACTTCTCTTTGATTTTCTAACTTTAATATGTTTGATTATATCTTTTTTATGCAGCAGGGCCCAGAGGCTCTACTAAGCTTTACAACTTGTCAAGCTTTTTCATATCAACATTCAGTAATAAATCCAAACTTGACGTAGGTGTACTACAATTTGTCTCATATCAACATTTAGTAATAAATCCAAACTTGACGCAGGTGTACTACAGTTTGTGTGTGTCCAAGGAGAAGGCCATGGCAACATATATCATGGATTTAGAAGAATTACATACTCTGTATTCATTGCATTCATCTGTGACTATATTCCCTATAGATATCTGTGTCCTTTGGAAAAGACAGAATTCCAGTGTACATGCATGTGCCACTGGTAAACAAAACAAGCAAAGGTTAAAGGGATAGCATAGTTTTGGTTGAGATAGGATATTCAGATTTTCACTTTTTGCGAGATAAAGACGACTTGTGAATAAAAATGTGAAAGAGCATACAATTCTAAAGAGGAATTCAAAGTTTATTTGATGAAAGTCGGTGTTGAAATGGATACATCCAAAATCAAAGTAAAACACAGTGGTCAGTACGATCCCACCTTTTACAAGACCTCCCTTTTTTTGGATATATGTAAGCCATTCAAAACCAATTTTCATCAAATAAACTTTGACTTTCTCTAAAAATTATATACTCAGTCCTCTGTCTTATTTCATAAGAGGTTTCTAGAAACTATCTCAAAAAAATAATCATCCAAAAAATGTTGGAAACCTCAAGCCTCGTGGATCTCAACCGAAACTATACCATCCCTTTAAGCCCCACCTCAACCAAAACCATCGATCCCTTTAATATGTTTGGAAATCTATAGAGATCTATCACCTTCTTTATCATCCTTAGTCTCGTCTCCAGTCTCTTCTTTCTCCTTTCCAGACGGTGGATTTCCTTCTGCCCCATCACCACTCCCCGTCACAGTGTTCTCTGGTTCTCCCTTTGTTATTCCTCCTTCTGATCCTTCTGTCTGTCCCTCTCCATCTTCTCTCTCTCCCTTTCCATCGCTGATTTTGTCTGACAGAGTGGCATCTCCACCAGGGCCCGAGGAAACTGCAGTCGTGTCGGCTTCGACCGGAGTTGTTGACTTCTCCATCGTTAAAGTTGACCTGAACAAAACGAGTTGACAGTCTAATATTCACATCGGACATGTTGCAAAATGTAGGCTACTATCGATATAAGTTCTAGACTAAAGTGATGGATTTGATTATGGCTATGGGCGCCAGTTACTTTGTTGTTTATATTATAATCATATACATTTACAAAGAAGTAGAGATCTAATCACAAGATTTAGATTGGGTGTAGACTCCTACTAGATGTCTACATGTATTAAGCAAATTTAAAAAACTACTGATGCCAACATTCATAAAAAAGTGGTGATGTCTACTTTATAGTACTTGATATTATTTCACAGGATCCAATTGCCTGATCATTGTTAAAGTATGTAGGGTCTACTTGTCTTCTTAGGTAATTCTTGGTGGTCGTCTGCTTCCTCCAGGCTCCAACCTTATAAAGATTCTTGCAGAAGTTGGTAACATACATTGTAGTGTTAGTGTGTGTCAAAACCAAAGGGATAGATTAGGGTGCATCATACAATGTGCCAATAATTTACAAGGGGTGACTAATAATCACCTACCGTACCATATTCTAAATTGAAACTAATTGGCACTGCACTCATGCTGCCTTTCGTCAGCAGGATCCGATGAAAGGCATTGACAGAGGAGGTCATTAAAACATCGTCTGGGAGGGCATTCAAAGACATAACCTGTAACCGTTTTAGAAAAGAATGGGATGAGGTGTAGAGTCTATACGACCATTCACACCTCTGGTCCGTCTGGATCATGGTCTGGTGGATTTGATGTAGGCCTACACAGGGATGATCATTGAAAGCCTCTCGCCCTCACACTAGTTTAAATGGTACACAACTAGAAATAGCGATACACTAGATCTAATGGGGGGCGGATCAATCTTCTTCGTGGATTATAGCCTCTATTCTATTAAATAGATGTTGCAGTAGGGCCTAGCAGAAATTAGAATACTTTTTAGTACAAGACATGCTAACATATTTGCCTGCCACCTAAATTTAATTGCATAGACCCCTGCCCTAGATTCTGAGTCCTCTCCATACCTTTTCACTTTAAATAGTGTCTAGACCCCTAGAAGTCTACCTAACGTTTAAAATAGACAACGATAAAGGCAAAGCTAATCCTTGCAGGTGATTGGCTGACAGCAAATATTCAACAAAGTTGTTGGACAAAATGCTTCATGAAATATGCCTCCCCCCCCCCCCCTTGCCCCCACCCTTGGTAGAGGTCTGTTCAGTTAATGTTAGTCGCTATTAGCTAAACGTTATTTAGGCGCCTTTACAAGTTCACGTTTCCTGTTTTAGCAGCTAGTGCAGTGTGTGGAATTGGAACTGTGAGTGCGAGGCAGTGGCGGCCATAGGCCGTAAATCAGTGGCGTACCAATAACTTTAGGCGCAGCTCAAACTCAGTCAGTCCGCTGCGCCGCCCCGCCGCGCCGCAGAGGGCAGAAACAGTGTTCGTCGCCAGGCCTCAACTGCAGCTGCTGCTGCTGCAGTGCCAGCCGTATCAAAACTTCCTAAGATTAGTATGAATTGTGGGCAGCAAAATCACGTTTTCTAGTCTACTTACTTGCGTACATGGACTAGAAATGGATCTGATTGTTAGATCTACAAAGAGAGGAAGAAGTGAAAATGTATGACGCAAGTTCATGAAACGAATGTCGATTCTACTTACCGCCGATTTCGGCGTCTGTCATTACTGTGGAAACTGATTATATGACCTTTGACCCAAGCTAGCCAAACGAAAAGGGAGAATCCCTGCAGCTGAGCTGCATGTTTATGCGCAGTGCTAGCGCTTTTGGCTTAGCTTTATGCGCTTGAACGTTAGTTTGTCCAAAGCCTCAAAGGTGACGGGTCGAGAATAAAAGAGGTAAGTATGATCTGGTATTATTTCTTCTTTGCTCTCACAGGAGAGGCTGGCTGTGTAGTCTCGAGCAAGCCGTCGTAGAACACATAATTTTGACCGCTGTTGCGTGCAAACAACACAGCAGAATTGCAGCAAGAAGGTCCAGGGAGACCAGCCTTGCTGCGTGTAGCCGCTGCGCTGGGCAGGCTGGCCGGTCGCGCCCGGTTGGCTATTGGCTGGCTAGCTAGCTGGCTGGGCAAAATCGTGAAATAGGCCCCACCGCAGTGCGCGTGCACCCGTGCGTTAGCAAGCAAGGTTAGGTTAGGGTTAGGGTTTAGGGTTAGGTAGCGGTAGGGTTGTATTTAAATTAGTCAAGGGACTTCAGGGAGTCCTTCCGAGAATAAAAAGTAGAAGACCAAAGAAAAAAACGGGAGAAAGGGAGGACGAAAGATGCTATGCTGTGGAAATCGGCCCCACCGCCGTATGCATCTCGCGTAAACGCCGTTTGGTGGGGCCGCATTCACGAGTATTATACTGTGGAAGAAAGCCCCACCGCCGTGCTTACCTACCGATGAACGCCACACGGTGGGTCTGAATTCACGAGTATAAACAGGCGAGCCGCCGTAGTATTTGTACGGACACGCAGTGGTTACTGGTGGGGCCTATTTCACGAGTATGCTGCTGGCGGCATGCTGGAGCTGGTGGACGTGGACGGAGCTGAGTGGCCCTGGCATCCGAATGTGTGTTTTACTGACTGTATAGCAGAAGTCAGATAGTCAGAAGCTCTGTCACCAGCCATAACTGTAATGTAAGATACTTTGGGGCAATCCTAGGTTTCCATATAGGGGGTAGGGGGCTAATTAAATTAATTTAGGCCTCTAGAGTCTAACTTCAGTGCATGTACATGCACCTCTGCTGAAAGAGAAAATGAAAATAGAAGAAAAAAAAATCAGTGAGAAAAAAATGTATCTATTAAAGTTTAAAAATTGATAATAATTTTGATTGAATTTAGGTGGCTTTTAAGTTTTAGGGTGGAAAAAGTACCCATGAATGTAGCCCTACCAGACGCTTTAAGTACGCTGTGTCGCGACGTACCTACACAGTACGTACAGCGACTGGGCTGTGTATAGTTACCATGAATGATGCATTCAGCTGGGACCCACTCATGAATGCACTCACTTAATAGCCAACCCAGGAATCCAGTTTCTCTAGTTTTCAAACGTCTTTTGAATCTTGCTCGGCCTCACATGATCGAAGATAATTTGTCGTATGCCACTCCGCCCATTCATACAATGTAACTTAGTTTATAACCAGAACGTTGAGTAATTTACTCGGCTTCAGAGGGCCTAGCACATTACCCAGGCAGGGCGAAAATCCAATTGAATGTCTAGAAATCTTGCTCGATTAGTATTGTGGGAAATAAAACAAAAATGTGAAAGTAGTCTAGTAATGCATACAAGTTAAAGAGTACCGGTATTATCTTCCAAGTTGTAGAACCCTAGATTGAGGACTCTGATTTGAATCCCAGCACCCATTTGTAGACATTGGTGAAGATTGAGTACTGTGCTGGCACAAACTTTGTACTCGTAATATATCACTGTAAGATCTTGTCGAAGAACACAGTGCACTCCCGTTATAACGAACACGGTTATAACGAAAGTCTGGTTACAACGAAGTAAAAATTCAGGCCTCGGCATTATCTCTCTTTTCTATTGTTTATTTGTTCAGTTATAATGAAATTTTGATATACCGAAAGAAAATTGCCAGTCCCGAGGACTTCGTTATATTTAACGGGAGTCCACTGTACCTGTATGTTTACACCATGGCAGGCCAAACTAGTACCGGGTATTTATAAGTTTCAGTAGTGTTTCCCCCTGAATTTGTAGAAAAGTTAAAGGGAAACATGGACACGTGGCAGCCGATAGCACGGGTCTACCTCCCACTAACAGCAGGGTCTATAGACGGGACTGATACCAGACCACATGACAGAGCTGTGGAGAGAGCTATGAAGGTAAGTTGATCAGTGTTTCTTGTAGGCAATAAGACGGTAAAAAACAGATGCTCACACAATCCTCATGTGTTGGCTGCCTGTATGTTTGGTCTGTTATTCTTAAGTGCTCATATTTAAATTTGCAAGGTTTTTGCTTTTTAAAAAGGCATTCATGTGTTTCATATGTGGTCAGTGTTCTAAACATGATATTAATGTAAAAGTTCTCAAGTAATATCATTTACCGTTTGTAATCACTTGTTATTAAGACCATTTGCAACCATGTCATGATTATTGCCATCATGCTGATGATTAATGACGAATGTTATTATTAGGATTATAATGATAATAATATGATGGTGATGATCGATAATAATGACAATTATTGCTCTTTATACAAATCATTTGTAATACATGTGTATCTGTTTTGGTCATAATCACAATCATTGCTATTTTTTACCATCATTATTTTCATTGGCTTTGAAAATTGTTTCTCTGAAAATTTTGACTTAACATTATATTTCCAACAGGCAAATTACTTTCCAAACACATCATTGGAATCTGACCCTTCCCTCACTCTGTTTGTGGCCAGACTTAACCCAGAAACCACTGAGAAAACACTGAAGAAGGTAAGTAATATTTAACTTGTCACAAAGCCATGTGTATTAAATATTAATTTTATGAATGCCTCAGAGACCTGTTAAGTGGGTGAAAAACAATTGTAGTAGGTACTGTAAAAGTGGAAATTTTGGCTCATTTCGCGCAACCAGAAACTAGCACGCGAATATTTCTACTGCCTGTCTGTCTCGATTTCACGGACTTAAAAACATGTGAAACTCTTCTTGCCTGGCCGAGCGGCGAAAAATTATTTGCTGGAAAATATCCACTTTTACAGTATACATGAAGCAGCCACCAAGATGAAATCTGTTCAGAAACAGATTCTGGTTAAGACGTATTGACTGAATTCATTGAAGCCTTCTACCTAAAAAAAAAAAACAAAACAAAACAAAGAACAAACAAACAAAATCCCACTTTATATCCTTGTGCAGCAAACACAACGCTGAACACTGGCACTGGTCTGACAGTCCCACGACCAGTAAAAATCACTGTTGGACCAGTAAGTTTTTCAGGAATGGACCAGTAAAAATGGAAAAACTGGGTACCTACTGGTCAGACAGACAGGTCGGACTTGTAGAAAAAATGGGTTAGTGTGCAGCCGTGTGTAATCATAAGTTTTCAAAATGCAGTGAGTGATGTGCTTTCCAGAGTAGACTTGTGCGATTAATGTTGTTCTCAAACTGACAGAATGGTGATTTAACCCGTTGAGGACGAATCCTGAGTATACTCGGGCAGGTGTGTATGGGAAATGCGCGTTGTAGCAAAATTAAGTAGTCCTCAATGGGTTAAAGGGACTGTACAGTACTGGTTGAGGTGGGGATTCAGGTTTATAACATTCCTAAGTGAGATAATGAGAAACCTCTTATGAAATATGAAAGAGCATGTAATTTTAAGAAGGATTCAACATTTATTTGATGAAAATTGGTTTTCAAATGGCTGAGATATCCAAAAAAGTGATAATAATTAAAGGCGACAGGCCACGCCTTTTATTAGGATCTCTTTGTTTCACCATGTTTTTGGATATCTCAGCTATTTCAAAACCAATTATCATCCAATAAACTTTTGATACCTCTTAGAATTGCATGCTCTTTGACAAGATGTTTCATAGAGTGGTTTCTGAATATCTCACAAAACGTTAAAAGCTAAATCCTCACCTCAACCAGAACTGTACTGAGGAGGCTGGGAACCTTGTTTTAACTGCTTAGGACCACTGAAATCTCCCTGTGATGTTGAATTTGTCGTAATATCAGGGAAAGAAAATATGAAAGGAATGAAACCTGTAAAATTATTGTGTTTAATAATCAAGTATGTTGGTATGCCCAAACCTCCTTATTATAGCAAGGTTCCACTGTATTTAAATCTGTGATTACTAGTGTAACTTCTCCTTGCACAACGTCAATAGTTTTTTTCTTTGAAGACTTTAAAAAAGATTTTGGCTGTAAATAGCTGAAAAAAGCACAAGTGCATTCACACTCAATGTAACTGCTTCCTTCCCAGACTTTCTCCAAGTATGGTGAGGTGCGATCCGTCAAGGTCGTGCGCGACCTGGTAACGGGCTTCTCCAGGCAGTACGGCTTCGTCGAGTTCGAGGACGAGAGGTCGGCACGCCGGGCACGGCAGGAAGCGGACCAAAGCGTCATCGAGGAGCACATCGTCTTCGTGGACTGGGAGTGTCAGAGAACGCTGCCTGGCTGGATCCCACGACGACTAGGTCAGAAGAAAGATGTCTCACTTGAAGATAATCTCTGTTTCCTAGAAAGATTTTTTTAATGAGTTATGGCTTTTAATTTACACATGAAATCAATCCTGCTTTCTCATCAGTCTTGCAACTTAGCTCAAATATGTTCAAGTTTGATACAGATAAATGATATGAATGACAAGCACTATTTTCACCTTTAATTTCAACCCATGTGTTTGCTAATAGTGGACTCCCATGATAAAGAAGTCCTCGGGACAGGCAGTTTTCTTTCATTTTATGGAAATTTTTTTAATATCTGAACAAATAAGCAATTGAAATACATAGAGTGGATAATGTTGCATCCTGAATTTTCACTTCCTTGTAACCGAAATTTCGTTATAACTGTGTTCGTTATAGTGGGATTGTACTGTATTGTCTTGTTTGCTGAACATATTCTTGATCAAAGATTGTGATTTTATTGAAGAAAAAAAGTGTTAAGGATGGAGGCTTGTCTGCGATGTCTATATGTGTCTACGTTTTGCCCTGTTTATGTGAGGTGAATATGTGTGCATCATGCTATGACGATTTGCTATCTTGTTTGTTTGCTTGTCTCTGGATGTACACATATTATTTTGTACCTGTGTTCTCTTACTCTCTGTGGTGATAGGTGGCGGGTTTGGTGGCAAAAAAGAATCAGGACAGCTGAGATTCGGCGGAAGGGACAGGCCTTTCAGGAAACCAATCTGCATACCAGCCAGGCAGGATGATGGGAACCAGGAGCGGGACAACAGGGACAGGGATAGGGACAAGTATGGGGACGGAGACAGGGACCGGGAGAGAGACAGGTACAGAGACAGTAATAGGGATAGAAATAGAGATAGGGATCGGGACAGAGATAGGGACAGGAACAAAGATGGGAGGAGAGATAGGGACAAGTATAGGAACAGAGATAGGGATCGGGACGGAGACAGGGGTAGGAACAGGGACAGTCATAGGGACAGAGATAGAGTTAGGGACAGGGATAGAGACAGGGATAGGGACAGAGACAGGTATAGGGACAAGGAACAAGGTGGGGAGCGGGAAAAAGATAATGGAGGTAGTGACAAAGAACGGTTTAGAGACAGGGACAATGATCGCTCAAGGGACAGAGATAGAGACAGAGATAGGTATAGGGACAGAGAGAGGGACCGGAACCGGGACAGAAATAGGGACAGATATGAATATAAACAGAGAGCCACTACAGATGATGGCGAAGATAGGGATGGCGATGCCTGGGACAGGCGGAGAACTATTAAAGAGGAGAGAGACGTTAATGAAGAGGAACCCACTCCTGTTTGAGGAAGATATCGCAAAGTTGATGGAGGAATGATCATGATACCGAAGGCAGGACTAAAGACAGAACACAGAAAGGGAAAGGTGAAGAAACAAGTGGAAAGACAGCATGTTCTATGGTGGAAAAAGCAACCTGAGTGATACTAAAACAGAAAAAGAAGACTGCACGTAGGCCAGTGCAAATACATTTGTACTGGCTGAATTAGACAGTGATGCAGAGGCGTAGGTGTGACATGCAAAGTACTTGATTCTAAACTGCTTTGAAAAAAACGTGGGAGCATGGAAACGGATACAACTTGTATAAAGTACACCGATGAAGAGAGTACTTGCTGTTCCTTCTTGTGTGGAGGAATGATGTGCGTGAGACATCTTGGGACGTTAACTGTAAGTTGTGGTAACTTATTCTTGACTGACCAAACATTTCAAAGTACAGTAAACCTCGGATAAGTCGACGTCGAGTGAGTCGAAAATCACTTAACTCGAAGCAAAATAAAAAGTCCCGATTTTCCCTATGTATTTTCTCTAAGAAATATTTGGATAAGCCGAAGTACGAGAGTCGAATTTCGGCTGTGTCGAAGTAAAACATTCAGTCCCTTTTGTACAAAATACACGTAGTTTACATCACTTGAGCCGAAGAAGATTTGTCTGGCATTCTCATTACATTTAGAGGAGAACAAAAAAAAAAAAAAAAAAAAAAAAAATCGGCATGTCGCAGAACCCCGTCCCTGGCCTGCTGCAGGTAAGCATGCACACTCACCGTACCGCTCTGCACGCATGTCGAATGCATACACATGTATACATGTATACACACAGCACATCGCTCCATATACTTTATCCATACACACAGCACATCCATACTTTATCCATGTCAAGCCAGAACTCCTTGGTCAACCAATCGCTGCTTTAATATTTCAGTGACAGGCCAAGTGGGCGGAGCTTGTTTGTGCGTGCCCGGCTGGCTGTATAGTTTTGTTCAATGGAGGTGGGATGGGCCTGGGAGAGTGTTTGTCTCAGGGTAGGTTGACAGAGATGGCTACCTATGTTGCATCATAGACAAAGCACATGCACATTGCCACATTAGCGCAGACATTCTCAGAACTACGTTTAACTACTAGTATTGATACAAATTCCATGTTCAATTTAGAACAAAACAAGAACATTATCTTCAAGAACAGACAAATTTGAATGCAAACACACACACGCACGCACACACACACACACACATGCATGCAAATGTACTATAATACATGTACATAACTGTGAGTCGAAAAAAATCGACTCTCGCGAGAGTCGAATTTCACTTAAGTCGACGCATTTTTGTCAGTCCCGAGAGCTTCGACTCATGCGAGGTTTACTGTAGTAATCATTTTGATGAAGACTGTAGATATAGTGGAAGGCACTAGGGAGGTGCATTATCATGCATTGTTCCTCTTTTACAGTGGATTTACAGAAATCATGCATCTATATGTTGACATTTTAAACATGAATTTTTTTTTTCTTCAAATTGATTAGGTATTTGAATCAAGCATTCTATCAGGACAAAATGAGTAAATACTGTAAACTGAAATGAAGAGAACAAATGCCGAGATTAGTCTGTTAACATCAGCAAGCAAAATGTTCATGAATTCATACCATTTAAGATTTTATTGAGAAATAAGAATGAAATAATCTGACTGATAATCTGGGGTGACCGATTCCCCATCCCTATTTCTGAGTAACTTCTGAATGCTAAGTTCAATGTCAATTCTATTCGATTTCAAAAAGGTGAAAAATAATTGACCTGTGCAATGAGGCCTTCCATCATGCAATTTTTGTTGTTATTGTTGTTGTTTTTATGCAGAATAATAGCATCAACAAATAAGATGACTGGTGTTAATCAAAGCTGTAGTTAAAAAGTGAAAAATCTGTCCATGGACTGAAACAAGCCTTTGAATAGGCGTAATGTCCATGTCAGAGTGGGAACAACAGGTTATTGAATGTCTATAGCCATGAATGTGATGATGTACAAATATTATGCATATTTTGTGTGATCGGAATGGACGTACAATCCCGTTGAAAGATTAAATCTAATCTAACCCTTGTGAGTTTTGGGCAACAATTTTTTTTTTTTTTATTGTGAGGCAGCATTAAGACTTTCTCTCTTATCAACTTTTTACTCTGCTTGTTTTGCAATTTGACACAGAACGAAGACCAGAACACTATTCAAATTATCTTGCCATATTGGGTTTCTCAGTAAATCAGGGTAAAACAAACGAACAAACAAACAAACAAACAAATGAACAAATAAACAAACAAACAAACAAATAAACAAATAAACGAATACAATGTCATGTATCCTGACTTGTATGAGGAGATGTGACCTCTTAATAAATGTATGTAAAATTCTGCAGCTGTACCATCATTAGTGCAAGGTAATTAGGTATACAGTATACATTGTCTCCACTGAAAACTTACACATACAACTTCTGTAGACTACATTCTTTTCTTTTAAAGGGATCGCATTGTTTTATTTGAGACGTAACTCGGATTTCTAACATTTTTGGTGAGATAATGAGAAACCTCTTATGAAATAGGAAAGAGCATGTTATTCCATTGGGAAGTATACGTTTATGTGATGAAAATTGGATTTGAAATGGCTGAGATGTCTAAAACTGAGCGATCCTATTAAAGTGTTGGACCCACCTTTTATTACTATCACTTTGTTTTACTTTGTTTTTGGATGTTTCAGTCATTCCAAACCCGATTTTCACCAAATAAACTTTTAACTCCTCTTAAAATGGTATGCACTGTACTATTTCATAAGTGTTTTCTTTGTACATGTATCTTGCAAAAAAGTTTAAAGCCCGATCCTCATCTCCACCAATACTGTATGTACCATCCCTTTTAAGATACTGACATCAACACATCAGTCTGAATTCCTTTTGTTTAGTACCATGAAATTTATTAGACAATGACCAGCATATCACAATGTATTCAGAGCAAAGATACAGTATGTCATCAAGTGTTGATTCTGTACACATCATAAAAACCAACACGGTTTTGCTGGCAAGAATACAGTACCAAGAAATCAAAAATTGAATACAAATGTCAATTATGAAGCTCTGTTTTTAACGAATGTAATGTAAGTCACTTGAGTAAAGAAATTGATATAATAGATGTAATAAAGACATGCAAAGCATGATACATGACTGTATTCTTGAATGAGAGTGTTCAATGGATGTTTTCTGTGCCTCCATAGCAGAGGCTCAATTTTATATTTCCACTCATGTGCAGCTTTGCAAATTAAGGCACTGCTGAGCAGTGTTTGCTGCTTGAAAGAAACAAAACAAAAGAAGAAAAAAAAATTAAAAAAAATCTGAGCTGCATTTTCCAACATCATGCTACCACTGTCTCCTGCATGAAATTGAAATACAACTGTATCTGGTACTGAGAATAAATGTGCCATTCTGCAAAAAGTGAACATTTCGTCGCTGGGGCGACAAGACCTCGTATCTACAAAATGTCAAGTGTTGAGGAGAGCCAAAAAACATGGCGGCCAAAGCACTCTATCAAATGGGAGAGCCGTTCCTGTGACATGCCATGGTGGCTTCATTTTGGGGGTAAGAAAGCTAGGATTTGGACAGGACATCACTGCATTGATTATCTGGCCATTAATCAAAGTCATTTTCACCAAAATTTGAGATACAAGGTCATGTCACCCCAGCGACGAGTTGTATTTCCCGTCGAACCATCATTATTTAATAGGTTTATCGGCATTGTGATATTTGTCAATAGATCTCCTGATACAGTGCCCTCCCATTCAAATGAACACGCTGTCATAACAAGAATCTCATTAAAACAGGGAAAAGAACAAAATGAAGTCCCAAGATTATCTCTCGTATATTTTATATTTGATGCATGGCTAGAAAAAAAAAAAAATGTCAATACACATGAAGAAAGAAAACATCCAGTCCGCAGGACTTCGTTATACATTGTAAGGGGAGTCATAATAAAGCCATAAGTTGATAAGATTTGTTATTCCAAAGGTTTGTTATTCCATATTTTTGTTTATCCAAAAGCAAAATAAGATTTGTAATTTCAAAGGTTCATTGATTAAGTACATACTGGGGTACACACCCTGTTTTCATTTTTGGATTAAAGATCCTTTCGATTAACAAACTTAACCAATGTTTAACAGTGTCTAAAATTATTTTATCAAATAAATTCAGAGCAATAATCATTAGGCACATCCTAATGACTATAGCCAATAAATTGTGACAAACAAAATTTTCATATAAATACAGCTGTATTGTGCTTTGAGAAGGATTTTATTATTGTCTATACATACATAATAATAGTCAACCTTGCCTGAGCCGAATCAAAATGGACCGGGAAAATACTTTATTCCATTAATTGACAATAGAACAAGTATTATATCCATTCTGGTTCGAATTTTCTCCTCGATCTAGCAATTTTTTTTTTTTTTTTTGCCTTTTGTGAGGTCGATTTGGGCCCTGTTGACTGCACTTTTTTTTTTCTTCAAAGGAAACTACCTTATCAATTTAACATCCTTTTGATACGATCCAGTACATTTAGTATTGAATACAGTATAGACAAAATAAATGAAGAGTTTTATTGCAAAGCAAACTAACTTCATTCTTCTTAAATTAAGATATTAAAGTCATTTTAAGAAAGAAAATAAGAAAATCCTCGGTATTTTCAATCATGGCTTTAAGGAATATTCCATGTCCTGTCATAAGGTTTTGTTTTTGCTCTATCTTGTAATGGACTTACTTTAAAATGTTTTTAGATGGTGCCTAGCCAATTTTGCGATTAAACTTTTCAAGTTTATACTAACATTTGCCACACGACGAGAGTCAATTAGGGTTTACTAACAGAACGACATAGGTATATCTCCCAAGCTTTGACAAAACTAAAATACAATACAAGCACAGGGGAAAATACTATAAGAGACCTTGTAATAAAGATAAATAGTACAGGATTTAAAGTGTTAAATACAATGTACGTATTAAATGTTTCCTTCTGATATATCCTAACTGAGAAAGAAATACACACAGTACAACCATCATGACCTGCATGATCTTAATGGGTACAAAATTGGAATACAGTTGCATATGACTAACTTGGCGGGATTCTACTCGCTATACAGACATTAATGTACAACTATACAAGCTTCATAAGTATCACGTCAATATGAAATGAATGCAGTACCTAACATCTAAGGATTTATAGGTCCTTTATGTTCGTGCTTTCAATGGACAATTAATATTGCTGAGTTTTCTTCTGGAATTAGATTGAGATGTATTCTTGATGGTTTACATCATGTCGTCCTCCTGCTAAACTACTGTGGCAGTCAAGGGAGTAAATTTGGAGAATCTTTATGCCTGTTCTTTTTTATTACCTCTCCCATTATACGTTGCCAATGAGGGCGCCCTTTTTATACCACACGTGTCATTTTGGCATCCAGATTTTCGTCTACCTGGCATACATAATAATAATATAGGGCTTTCTACTTTTTATTCAAGGATATGCAGTGATTCATAGGGTCTGTCTCTTGTAGAAGTGTACAGAGTTTGAAAAAAAATACCCCAATCAACCAAGTAACACTAAATTGTTATCGAAGTTATACATCCGTATTAACGTTTTACTCACAAATTCTTTAATGATTCTGTTGTTTGTCTGTAAACCCTTTTCAAATAAGTTATTCTCAAAAGTTGTTAGCAGTGCCTGGTAACAACTTCCAAGTATACAAGCACATAATATAGTTATGCAACACAAACGAAAAGATGCTAATGTCTATGATTTTGAATATCTCCAAAGTGCACCTATAGCACATGATTTTAAATTCGCAAACTCAATAGTAATCAATATTTTAACCTTCTTAAAGGTATTAGGCATTGAGACATATTGCTGGTGATAAGAGTGGCATATAAGATTTCATTATTTACACATAGACAAACATTTTTATTGTTAATTGCGTTTTGTTCCGTCACGTATACCGTTCGGTTAAGTTCATGTCTTCGTTAGATAAGACGGTAGTGTATGAATTCAAGGCATTATGCTTAGCACACAACATTGGTAGAAGAGCCATATATGTTCAGCATTTTGAGCCGTTACATACTGAAAACTGTGTTGATTGGTGGAAGGGGTGGGTCATGACCATTAGTAGATAGGGAAGTCGCTATTGTTACGGGAGGGATTGCGGTCCTCTCGTCCAGGTTGTCTGCAGGAGGCATTCCCTGCGCCACCCCCATAGTACTTGCGTTCTGCTGATGGTAGAGTCCGTGGTGGCTGAAGGTCTGCCCGTGGTCTACGATAGGACCGTTCTGTCGCTGGGTTATACCATTACAGGATGGGTAATGTTCGTGGGAAGGATCTGCAAAGCCCAGTCAAAATAATGTTGGCGTATTATTAATAATTTCCCATGAAAAAGAGAAGAAGAGATTTTGCGGAAGTTCGTTTGTGCCGAAGATGCATAGATAGAAGCATTTATCGTCATAGTTATACCTGCCTGGGTGTCTGTGCAAACTTTTGCATGTCTGGTGACACGACATTTGCCCCGCCTGCGACAATTGCTCTGGTCTTATTTTCTGAAAGGATTTACGGTTAGAGTTAACAGGGTTGTGATAGGGCTTTAGCTTTAGTTTGATGTGAAGATTAGGATTAGGGTTAGGGTTATGCTTGTGGGTAGAGTTAATGTTTGGCTTAACGTGCAGGAGCAAGTGTCATGGAACCATAATTATTCTGTAACGTCCTTGATTGCAACGTGTTATTCCTGCAATTCGTTTTTATTAGGCCTATAACATTCTTACTCATCAAAAAATCAAAAATTCCGAAGACAACGTGAACTCACTTAAAAAATAAATGGCATTCTCAATAATAACATGCAAAGAGTGCACTCATAACATGATTGCAATGTTGCAAAACATGAAGAAGACAAGTAATTAAATTTGAAAAATCACGTCATCTAATCACATTAAAAATCAACACTTTGGAGAGGTGAGGAGGAAACAAATCATAGAAAAGGAAAGAGAAAGAGAGGAAGAGTTTGTCACAAACACGCTAACTCCATTCTTGTTAAGTTGAGATATTTGTGATTAAAGCTGCTAAAAAACAACAACAACAACAAAGAAAATAGAGGATATCTTTCATCATAACTTCTAGAATATTCTTTGTTGTTTCACAAGTGAGGCATTCCTAATGGAAAGGTTTAATTTTGTTGTTTTTGATGATGGACTTACTTTGAAATGTTTGAAAATGGCGCTTAGCTCATTTTGTAATAAAACTCTTCGTAAGAGAGAAAAAGAAAATGAAATATAAAAGATATCTAGAAATAAGAGAGGGGAAATGGAAGAGAAAAAGCAGGAGAAAGAAAAAATATGGAGAGAGAAAGAGAGCTGGGGAGAAGGAAGATGGTGCAATAAAAAAAAAAAACACACAACTACAACAACCATAATTCTATGCAATGGTACATTGTTTATCTCACTGGTGGATTAGTGTGAGTATAATAAATGAGAAAACCTGGTTTATTATGATTGTGAGAAACGGCTCCCTCACCAATGTGCATTCAACTATATTCGATTATTTATTTTTGATATTGCAAGATTGTTCTGAAGAAAGACCGTTTCCTTATTTTTCCTGTTTTTTTTTCTAGTGTCAGCCCCCTTTCTATATCCCCATACCTTACAAATATGCCTTATGTTTAAGCCATTTATGTATTCTTTTCATTTTTTTTTATACCAGGTGTATAATACACACTATAACAGACCTCGAGTACATCAACCTCACTCAAGCCGAACAATCAAAAATTAGTTAAGTCGAAGAAAGTTTCTACCTGGGACCAATATAAACATAAGTTAATTTTATTGTTTAACTCGAAATTAACCTATGCCGAATGATTTTCTCCGACACGGATGCGAGGTGACAGTATTTAGGACTGTGACTATTACACTTTTTGTGCCAACCAGTCAAATGTGTTTAAATTTCATATCTATGTGGACAAGATATTGCAGATATCAATCAATGTGGGACGCAAAGAGGGTTAAAGAACTATAGTACCTTGATATTCATGGTCTA
This sequence comes from Diadema setosum, assembly GCF_964275005.1. Lineage (NCBI taxonomy): Eukaryota > Metazoa > Echinodermata > Echinoidea > Diadematoida > Diadematidae > Diadema > Diadema setosum. Next base: position 15,350,328 of record NC_092687.1, on the reverse strand, counting down.
CGTGGCCGTAGGTGGCGCCCTGGAGAGAGTGTTTTCCGTGCCCGCCGCATCCACCGTCGAGAATGCCCATATGCTCGGCCGCTGCCGTGTCGTACTGTGGCTGCTCCCGCTCGCCTACGGCTCCGTTCGGGTAGCCGTACGGGCGAGCGTCGTGGTGGTGCTCGTAACCGCCGCTCTGCTCTCGATGTGCAACGTGCTGCTGCTGATGATGATGGTGATGGTGGCTTTCCAAGCGCGTCCTCTGTGCGTGGGTGCTGCTGATCACCGACACCCGCTCCGCCACAGGCTTGTTGGCGGATGACGAGTCTTGCCCGGTCTGATGGCAGTACCCTGTTTGACACCAAGGAGAACACAGGCCTACATTTAGTACACGTGCCTCCCTGACATATCGTATACTAGTATCAATGAACAGGGATATGCCTCTTTCTTTTATAAGTAGGATGCCTATCAGTGTACTTTGCAGAGATAAGTTTATTTTCTAGCTGTATATAATTATGAAGACATTTCTGACGCTGACGCTGACTTTGGTGCTGAAGGTAGAAACGTTCGTACAATTATGCCATATCATTATATTATAGTTCAACTCACTATTCAGGTTGATTTTCTTCAACAGATTATAAAAAAAAATGCCCTTAACAAACACTCGTTTTCACATACCATTGAATTCTTTAGCAGTTCAAGTGAGATCCTCATCGCTATTTGTTGAAATAAAAAATTGTTTTGAAAAAATAAAGTTTTGTTTTCTATTGTTTCTGTTTGTTAACAATTTTATGGAATGCCACTTGCCCTGTCGTCAGAAATTGTTTCAGCGCCACTGTGGGATCATTCCGAAACCGACTAACGGTTGATCACAGTGGCTAGTTATTTTCTTCAAATTTTCTATGTACTTGTAAATATCTGTAAATTAACTGTATTATAATGTAAATAGCACAGTCTGCAAGAATCTTCAGCCATAATCAGAAGAAGAAGAAGAAGAAGAAGAAAGGACAATCTGAGAACTCCTTCCAATGTTGCAGTTTTAGTTATTTTTTCTCGGTTCTCTATCCAAATCACGTCCATTTTAGGGATTCTGCCTTCACGGGCCACCCCTTTGCTGCTCTCACCTGTGTTGTAGGCCGTGTGGTACATGAATCCGGACCCGCTGGCCCCGGGAAGGCCATTGATCGGCATGTCGTGTCGTTCTCCGTTCATGGTACAGCTTCCACCGAAATAGCGCGGATCACGATGCGCGTAGGGTTCTGGGTAGCCGAAACTCCCGGCATCCCCTTCGGCGCGCGAGTAGTACGAAGACGAGTTGTAGCCCTGAGGAAACATCGAGTGCGCGTAATAGTTTGATGCTGGGTACGGGGCCATGTAATTCTGCCCATGAGTTGACGACAGATACGGTTCTTGCCCCTGAATGTGGTTGGTGATGTAGGAGAAGCCACCTTGTGGTGATGTTGAAGGCATAAAGCCTTGATTTGGGGCGGTTCCCCCTCCACCACCACCACCGCGGGGCGTGGTCATTGGAAGCGGTGTCTGGTTTATAACCGAGTTGCGCATGATAATCGGCGAAATGGGCGGAGTCAGCATCGCGTTGCTACGCTGGCCCAATGCCGAATGGTTGGCAGGTCCGTAGGCCATTATGTAGTCTCGATCCCCGGGCTGCATCGACGATAAGTGATTGGGGTAAAGGGTATTTCGGTTGTGGTCCACTGGTTCCTCACGCTTACACTGGGTGTGTTCCGCCAAGCTCGTTGATTGCCGCACGGTGCCGTTTCGACTGGCAAGGAAGCAGGAGCCTGCCGGGTTAGACAGTGGCCTTTGGGAGTTTCCTGTGACGGGAAAGGGGAATAATTGAGAACCTATATTCTGTTTCGTAAAGTGTTTTTACCATTATCATAATTTTCAATATTATCATTACAGTAGTTATAATTATTATATAATTATTAAAATTACTGTTGAAAATTGTTATCACAACAACGCCAACAACACTAACAATCATAATCTGTATTCCACTCGGTACGCGAAAGAAGATGGATTTTAGTGGTGATTTCATCTCAAGTCATCCAATGAGGTGTCGTAAAAGAATAGAAAAGGATACAACATGAGGAATGCTGATAAGATGGTTAATGGTTGAACAGAATCCAAGGGAACTAACGATAGCTGCCGATCTGTTATACAGACACAAAAATTAAGCAAGTCTTACCAGATGCCTTCATGTGCTTCTCTAGTCTATTCTGGAGTTCATTGTCCTTTTCCGAGTTGAACTGACTCTCCACAGCTAGCAGAATATACTCATCAAGCAGCATACGGATCAAATGGAAGGAAGCTGTAAATTAAAATGAAATGAAATAAAATAAAATAAAGTGAAACAAAAGTAAAGATTATTGACACATGTTGAAAATTGTTCATAATTTAGGTATAGTTGCAACGAGACCAACGTGTAGATTGATGCATTGAACACTTCTTTTTTTCATGCTCTCGTGTAGGGTGTTAACTGTTCCACGTAATTTAGTAAAGTCTACCAAAAGAGAAAGGGTATATAAATTAGAAAACGGAAAATTCAGAATCATTTTGCATCGTTTCTTGTGCATTATTATCCGTGCATGATGTTGCATGCTTGTTGTATATAGAACTGTGTCAAAATGCACATCCTTCATTCAAAACGCTCTTTGCTACTCTGTTTCCACTATCTCACGCTGCTCTGTGGGCCTTTAGTGCTGGGGGCAGGATTCTTCACTTTTAAACATATAATTTAAGCGAGAGCGCCTTGATGGAAGGCTGCAAAAAGCACCATCAGACTTCATCAATATTCCTCAGGGTCTATACGAATGGCTCTAGGGCAATTACCCCGTGGGCAGTCATCCCCGGACCCTTCTCCTGGCCCTAATCCTAATCCTGAGCGTAATCTTAGCCCTAACTCAAACTCCTAACCCTAAACCTAACCCTAATCTTTACTCTAACCTTACCACTAACCAGTATTAAGCTGGGGAGTAACTGCCCTCTGGGGGTAATTACCCGGATACGATACGAATGAAATCGGTCAGGTCGGCATGTTTCCCACTTACCAAAGCTCTGTGCGTTGTTGATTGTGAGTGAGTGCATCACACGGGCGCCGAAGAAAGACCACTTGAGCAGGAAATCTTGCGCCCTCTTCTTAAAGGACCGGCCATTCTGTTTACTTGGCTGCCATGGCAAGATGAAAAAGGGAAAAGATTTAATCATCATCCGTATCTTGAAACTTGTAGTAAGACTATGAATTCGAAACTTTTCCATGAATAAAATAGACGAAACGGGAATGATGTGTATGACATTGATAAACAACGATGAACGATAACAATAATAAGATCAGTTCAACTGTGCTTGTTTGAAAAGACGAAGAGTAGCACTCGCTACCAAACGAAGTTAAAGATATTTACAAATTTGCCGTGAAGGTTTTTCATGTGATTATATTTACAACTTTTAGTTAAAGGGAAATGGACTCGGGATTTAAGAGAGCGCTGTTGCATGGGGCCAGGTTTCACGCATCTGTCATGTTCCGGACGTCCGATTGTCAAAACCGACTCCTTTACGGTCACTTTGTCGAAAATGATATTGCCATTCTCAGTCTCTATTCGGCGAAACTTGCGTGTAAATACATGCAACAGGTAATCGACGGATTGATGGACAGGAAACCATGCAGCTTAAATACATTTAATTATTGTCGGTTTAAATACGGCGATCATCGCGCCATCCACAGCGCTCTCTTGAGTTCCGGGTCCGTGTGCCTTTAAACTGGTACATTGTGACAGCTTGGATGCATGTAGTGACATTATGATTACCTTGATGACCTTTGACTCCACGACCTGGTCCAGCCACTCAGTGAAAGCTTCCACTGTTGCTTGTTTCTTCAACAACTCTTTAAACTCGTTCAGGACTGTGGAAACAAATAATTAATATAAATGACTGAACTACCTTAATGATAAACGAAAAAAAAAAAGGAAAAGTGTAATGCCTAATTATGCATAGTCTTCATCTATCTCCATAATGAGTCAGAAAGTTAGATGCATTCGTGATTGCAGTACAGTATTGTAAATATTGATGATGAATGATACCTAATGGGATTTGTACCAGTCTTCCTGTCTCTGTCAAACTCATATCTGTAGAAATGTTTGTTTGGTTTGTTTGTTTTTTTCTGTAAGACCTAACTGTCATGAAGTTATTTTGCCTTATGTGGCTCAGCGCAGTAATTCAAAAGAAACTAAATAGGGTGTTGATGGAATTCAAAGAAACCGAAACAAATAATATATTCATCACACAGATGTAATAATGAATGTTGGCGGGATGTTAATGTAGATATTATATCGCCTATCTATTGCATCTTAAATGCAGTTGTCGTTATAGTTTCTCAGCCATTTTCTGTTTGTGAATATCTTCGCTGACATGTTGAAAATCATCTAGTGTCAATGTTGCGTTGTGATATTTTTATTCTAAATCATAACATTACACCAGACTAATACTTATATCTCGACTTCACCGAGTGTTAAGATAAAATCGTATGGGTTTGTGCTGGAGTGCGAGTGACTTACATTCCGTGTTCAGCTCCGAGTCCGTATCGTCCTGACTGACACTCAACATGGCCTGCGAACCGATCGATCCGAGGTCGACCTTTTCCAGGTCGCCGATCATTTGGTCGACGAGCTGCTGGTCGAAGAGCACCGGACGGGAGGTCTGCGGAGATGAGAAAATAGGAGTGCCTTCATTTTCTTTCAGCAATTAGTTAAGTACCCTATTATAGTGCATACGAGTCTGGAGTTGTAAACTGGAGATGGCAGGTTCGAATCCAACCCTGTGCCTCATTTATCTTCAGACAAGATAATTTTACTTACTACGTTCCTCTTTTTCGAGTAGATGTCTAATGTGCCTGGGTTATACTGAGGGAAGAGTTATCGGACAGGCTATACTGAAAGGCTATACACTTGGTAAGAAATTACCATACCATAATTAGCAGTCGTGTTGACGTTCTTTTGCCCGCTAGAACAAAAACAAGGTCGGCTAAAATTTAATTTAATCAATAGTTTGTTGAAAGATTAAGAATTTAAAGAGAAAAGAAATGGCTCTTGTAAAATGCCTTGTCACCAAAATAAAACACTAAACAAAATGTGGAGACATAGAGTTTAGTATGAGTTATTGCTGATTGTATTTCAGGTATTCGTGTAAACATTCGTTACGCCTTTGTCTAGTAACTCCACTGTACTCCCAACAACCCAAGGAGTCAAAATAATAATAATAATAATAATTTGAAAAAAAAAAAACAAACTTGTGAAATACCAATTCCCTTTTTTTTTCGAGTCATTCGAAAAACGTTTTTCTGATCTCTTGGACAATGCTTGTACGATACATTTTCTTACTGCTCAAGGAGTTTCAAGAGTTTTGCGTCCTGTCCTTGGAGTATGCATGTTGTGACCGTGCATTTAACAGCTATTGTCATTTATATAGCATTCTACCATTATAATGCTACTCACCTGAGCGAGATGAAGAAAGGACGACTGCCGCTTAAGCGACTGGACAAAGCGTCTAGCCACAGTAATCTTACTCTCCTTGAGGCTATCGGGAAGGTTTTCTAAAGATGACGTCATCCATATTTCCCATTGCCTGGTGAAGTGTCGGATGTCAGTAAGCAAGCTATTGTGAGAGAAGCGAATAACAACGAAAGGAACAATCAATTGGCGTAGAATCTTATGAAGTTAGAAACAGCATAATGTTCGATACACCCTATTCAATAATTTCATGTTTATGAACACACACACACACACACACACACACACACACAATTTCAGATGTTATGTGATAACGAAACTAATTATGATAATAAATTGCATAGCTATGTTATCGCGTTATGTAACAAGTGCACTATCATTGAAGAGATTTAAGTTTCTCTATAGGTTTTGATGATGACTTCACTATAATAATAAAAAAAAAAATGACGTATATCCATTTTTGCATTCAAACTCGTCAGAGTAAGGCATACATAGATACATAATCATTGTGTAATACATAGCATGTATTCGCTATTTGTACCAAATATGCATTATTTTGTAGATGATGTACTAGTATAATACAGTACACATGCTAATATGCGACTATGAAAATAGTTAAACAACTGTTGAATAAAACAAGAATTCAACAAGTATGTATTACGTTGCCCTGTCCCTACCTCTCAGGCATTTCTTGCATTGTCGCTGGTATGAGAATATCGATCACCGTTTTGTATAGTATCGAATCGCAGATACAGATCAGATCGATCACCACTGGGTTATCGAGCAACGGCTGTAGATGATCGGGCATGCCTTGCCAGAAGTGAAGCAGAAAGTTCTGGATCTGATAGAAAAGAAAAGAGACATTAAGATAGAGAAAGAGATAGAAACAGATAAAAGGCATAATAGAGAGAGAGAGATAGATAGAAAGATAAATAGACAGATAGATAGACGGATAGATAGATAGATGGATAGATAGATGGACAGATAGATAGATAGATAGAATGGGAGAGAGGGGAGGGAGTGTGTATGAGCAAGGAAGCACGGGTATATGTATAATCTATGTAAACGATCAGAAAAAAGACTTCGCAAAGCGAAGGTGTATACTGGAATGAGTGACGTGCATGAACACACAATATATCATACACTGCTTTGTACATTATAATATGTGTGTGTGTGTGTGTGTGTGTGTGTGTGTGTGTGTGTGTGTGTGTGTGTGTGTGTGTGTGTGTCAGAACATCTTTGTCTAACAATGTGTGTAATTGCTTCCTGCAGTGACCGCCAAATGAATAGAAATACCTCCAAAATATCGTTACATAAAATGAAAGGATATAATTAATATGGAATGATTATTATACAGTATGGTGCTTATACAGCACGTATTATCATCACCACAGGCCTTTTCATCTTGTATTTAGCAATGATATCTTGCGGTAGTACTCCTAAAAGGCAAAGAATATCTTCAAAATATTTATGAGTATCATTGTGTCATGTCGAAGAGCATTACTTGCCTTGGGTAGTGATGAAACTGTATCAACTCCTAATATGGCATTAAATGCACCCCCTAAAAAAAAAAAACCACACACACACACACACACACAAAAGTTTGAAGACCGTTTATTATTATCATTTTTGTTATTCACGCGAAATCATGCGAAAATTTTGTTTTGACCGATCATTCACTTGTTGATGAAGATCCCTCTATAAGCGTATACCTCGTCAAAACTTGAGTTGATCACAGTGTCCAAAATACACTGGGAGTGCGTCTTGTACATCACTAGCAGTGTCTCGACCTATGGCAGAGGGGAAAAGAGATACAATGCGGGAAAGAAAGATGAAAATATATTAAAGTCTCTCATATGACGTTGGACATAAATTACATAAAAATATTGCCATGTATACTATATGACTTTATGGGTTCAGTTTTAAAGGACAAGCTCACCTTCATTAACATAAGGATTGAGAGAATGCAGCAATATAAGTAGAACACATCAGTGAAACTTTGAGGAAAATTGGACAATCGATGCAAAAGTTATGAATTTTTAAAATTTTTGTGTTGGAACTGCTGGATGAGGAGAATACTACAGCTTGTGAGTCATAGCGCGTACAACAGTATAAAGAAAATGTAAAGAAAATTCAACATGTTTTCACTTTTTTCGCGTAATAAAAGACCACTTAACTTGCCTCATTCTAAAGGCAGGGGAATAATATTACCCATAACATAATTATGTTGGTAACGAGTCAAGGGAATGTGTACTTTTTTTCAAAAGATGAAATTTTGTGAAATTCTCTTTATTTTTTCCTTATATTGTTGTACGCATGTGACATCTAAGTTATTCATACACTGCAGTAGTCTTCTCATCCAGCGGTTACTGCACAAAGCCTTCAAAAATTCATAACTTTTGAACGGATTGTCCGATTTTCCTCAAACTTTCAATAATGTGTTCTACTAATATTGCTACATTCTCTCAATCCTTATGTTTATGAGGGTGAACTTGTCCTTTAAGGAGACATACTATAATTACTTTATCAAGGAGACACATGGACCTTTAGGAGACAGTAAAGTTGTGTACCCCTAAAATTTTCATCAATGTTAGAACCCATTCAATCGCCTGCTTTACTTCTGACATTACACTTACCTATATACAAAAAGTCTCCCTAAAGCTGGATCCAGAATTCCATACATACATTTTATATATATATATATATATATTTTTTTTTTAATGGGGCAGAAGGGGTTTCCTATTCTCTCTCTTGGATTGGGGAAAGTGTGAGTGCACGTATGTCCATCATTGTCTATTAAAGGGACTGTACAGTACTGGTTGAGGTGGGGATTCATGTTTTGAACATTCCTAAGTGAGATAATGAAAAGCCTCATGAAATATGAAAGAACATGTAATTTTAAGAAGGATTCAACGTTTATTTGATGAAAATTGGTTTTCAAATGGCTGAGATATCAATAAAAAGTGCTGATAATAAAAGGCGACATGCCACAACTTTATTAGGATCTCTTTGTTTCACCTTGTTTTTGGATATCTCAGCCATTTCAAAACCGATTTTCATCGAATAAACTTTGATACCCCTTATAGAACTGCATGCTCTTTGCCATCTCATACAGTGGTTTCTGAATATCTCGCAAAATGTTAAAAGCTAGATCCTCACCTCGACCAGAACTGTACACACACTTTAAATCGCAGAGGGCAAAGCAATAGGTAGATTATCGAATTGATATGTTTATTATATGAAGAGCTTCAATGCAATTTAAGTAGAGTCATCCACTTTAATCAACTTGAGATTGACGCTGCTCAAAAATGCAGAACACAACTGAAATATGATGATTATGGAATATACCTTCAATATCAGTCCTTGTTATGTAACAAGTGCAGTTATTGTAAAGATTTCATCTCTCTTTATCATCGACAATGACCTTACGTTGAAAAAAAAAACAACAACTTTGAATATGACATTCATCTTATTTTGCCTAAACTGCACTAAATACACTACACATGATACGTTTAGTACTTGTATTGAACTCTGTCATACAATGTGCATTCTATCTAAACATATAAGAGGAAAAGGATATAGAGAAACGAAGTAACAGAGAAAGTGTGTACTTGTGTGTTGTATAAGAGAGAAAAGAGAAAGGGAGGGAAAAAAGGGAAAAGAGAGAGAGAGGGGGGGGGGGGGGTAGGGAAGAAATAATGAAGGAGGATCTCCCTATTTTACCCGTTCAGGCGACACGGCGTACGGGAGAGCCATCTGCTGCGCGTGGGGAAAGTCCGGCAGGAGAGTACCCGTCTTCGACGATAACGAGTACTTTCGAGTGAACCCGCCCTGCGAATAGATAAAATCAGAGAGACTATATCATAAGGCGCAAAAGTTGTTACTCTCAACATCGTAATATACATATATATAGAAAATTACCGCATTAAGCATTAATGGTTAGGGGTCGCTAACAACATCAGAAATGCTGCATCAAAGGGCACGCTTCGACATGTCTATCATGTATTATACTTTTTCAATTCAATTATTTATTTTTCCATCAAGAAAAAATACATGATACAAAGCAGTATTATGTGCCAATTCGGCTTTCATCACTGTTGTGAAGGACAGATCATTAAGCATAATACAAAATATATGCACGAATGGTTTTATAGCGAAAAAAAAAGAACACTGCACACTTTGCCGTTGTAATAAAGACAAGAAGTAATCAGAACGATGGAAAAGAGTTTCCACTAAAAAGCCAAGCTTGTAGGATACACAATATCCTCTTTATAGTTTCTCGATTAAAGAAAATTAGCATATACTATATTCAATATTTTTTTTTTTTCACTTTCCACCGTTTCAAATTTGGATTCGCTTCATAATCTTGGGCATTTTTCCTTCCACCACCACTATCGCCATCTTCTTTGTAAACTCCTGCCCACTTAAAGACGAAAAAGAAAAGAAAAAGGGTTGTGTTATTTATTTTTTTTAAAGTATTATATCCACGAAAGGACAACTAGGACAACATTAATCATGAATGATGTTAAGGGCATTTACATACATCATCAGGAGCAAACACATAATATATCATGCGTCAAGGGGGAATTTACGACCGATCTTGGTAGATTAGCAACAACAATGCTAGTCGTGCTAGTACTTCCACTTGTATGTGTGTAGCTGAAATGCGAGATGTGGCGTACAGTTTGACCCGTTGCGTTTTGTTTCGACGCGCTCGCCGAGCGAGCGAGAAATCGCGCCATATTGCAGGCCATTTACGGGAGAAGCCTGATGCTCGTGTTGAGTGCTCGCCGTGCCTCTATCGGGGCGTGAGTAGGCTACTCCGCCAGTTGATGAATAGCACTCGGAAGGAGGGTAATACAACGTGTTCTGGTGTTTCCTACACTTCAGCTCCTCCGGTGAGTGCGTTGTGGAGCGTGGAGATGCATCTGCATTAACCCTGAATCACTTTAACCACGATAACCCATATCAGGACTTTTTTTTTTCTCACTGCTTCCCTCGATTTTTCTCCTTAATTCTCCTCTTCTTTTCTGAGATGTTGCTTGAAACAATTGATCCATTCTGTCTGCTTGCAAACACTATACGTTCTTATTTCATAGGGCGTATGCGTACAGTATTGTATATGTCTCGAAGTGATAAAACATCCCACGAATACTCGTTAATCTAAGAAATTACATCAACATCTATCTAGATAGAATACATAGATGATGACTGGCGGGGGAGGGAACATACCGAATGTTCCACCCGAAGGGTTTGAAATGCTATTGAGGGAGGTTAATAAGTCGCGAGACGAAGTCGTGGGACTTACAGCCTCCCGAAATAGCATTTCAAACCCTGAGGATGGAACTTTTGGTACATGTTCCCGACAACAAAAGTCATCATCTGTTATATTATATGGGTTAGTCAAATACGTCAAATACGTCAACGTCAACCACCAGCACAATTACGCACTCGATCGCTCGCTCGCGCAGAGCCAAATGCACTGTGCGCGCGCGGTCCTAGGCCTTCTCTCATTTGTTACGTGAAAGTGTTTTCCCATGGGAGAACATTACAAAAAATGTTCGCCCATGGGCAATCATAACGAATGTTCCTCCATCACGTGACTGTGTTTAGCCAATCACTAACCGGTATTTTACTAACCCATTTAATATAAAGTATTATATATATATGCGTATATGTACATCTCTCTCTCTCTCTCTCTCTTATGGTGTCTCTATATAGGCCTTATTATTTTATTATGTATGGGTGGGTTTTGTGTGTGTGTCGTCATGAATATAAAGATACCAATAGAATATATCAATATGATTAAAGCACAGAGGAAAGATAATAGTCCCTTTGGTTGTAGTCGTGGTCAATGCTCATTTTAAGTGACCTTTTCTTCTCCCTCACGGTATCAGAGATTGATCCAAAGGAAGATGGAGCACGAGGAGGAGGAGGAGGAGGAGGAGGGAGAGGAGGAGGATGAGGGGGAGGAGGAGGATGAGGATGAGGAGGGGGAGGAGGAGGAGGAGGGGGAGGGGAGGAGGAGAAGGATGAGGAGGTGGAGGAGGAGGAGGAGGAGGAGGAGGAGGAGGAGGAGGAGGAGGGGGAGGAGGAGGAGAGGTGGGATGAAGAAGCAGAAGAAACAGAAAAAGGAGGATGAAGATTGTGATGACGACGGGGGAATAGATGTTTAACAGCAGGAGCAGATAAAAAAAAATATATATGCATACTAGATTCTTTAAAAAAAAATGTTATCTACCGATCCATCTTTTAACCTGTCATCTCTCGTGAAAAGGACACACCCGACTGACGGAAAAATTAAAACAAAACAGGAAAAACTCTGAAATCATCTACTTAAAAGCCACGTGTGTAAAGAGAGAGCTAGCGTTTACTCGCAATTTCTTGCCCTGATGCACACGGTCATTAATCACCATCGAGAACGTGTTTAAAGATCTGCTTATAATTCCTGGTTTGTGTTTTTCTTCCTCTTCCTCTACGTTGCGAGATACCCGTTTCTACGAACTATTCCTTGTACTACATTTTTTCCAATGTCGTCTTTACTTATCCTGGAGATTGTGAACAAAAAAACAAAAAAAAAAACCAAAAAAACCCACCAAACAAACAAATGTTTTCCGGTGGCTTTACATTAAAGGTAACTGATGATCACGACATAAAGGTAACAGAAAATGTGATGATTAACCATTGTAATCAACATAACGAACGACCTACACGTTTTGGATTTTTTTTTTCATCTTAGTGGTGAATTTGCAGAAAAGAAAAATGAAGGAGGAGAAAAGGGAATAATTATGATATCAGTGGAGAAGATTATCCGTTAATATACACTAGCATTTTTCACGCAACCTAAATGTAATTGTCTCATCATTTAATTTTGTTTTCCTATAAAGGCTGGTATGGAATCTTGGAATTCCTGTTAGTTTTAAGTCCTTTCCAAACGATTAGACCTTGGGCACGTTCATGACGTTAGTTCCAGGCAGGGGAACTTGAATCACACCCTGAAATTGACAAGGGAGGTGAGACGATGCAGTCACCCCTCCCTGAATTGACAGGTTGTTGTGCTCTTTTCCACCGATCGTAATGTGACACATTCCTGCTGGAAAGTGCACGATGTCTCACAGTGTGAAAAGCAATGTGAAACACAGTGTGAACACATTGTGAACAAATTGTGAACACAGTGTGAAATCTCTTCACACCTTTAATTTGGGCGTATTAAAGGGATAGCGTAGTTCAGGTTGAGACCTGGCTTCAGGTTTCTAACTTTCTTTGTGAGATAATGAAAAAGATCTTATGAAATACGGAAGAGCATGTCATTCCGAGAGGAATTCATCGTTTATTTGATGAAAATTGGTTTTGAAACGGCTGAGATATCCAAAACGATTTGATGCAAACAAAAGGTGGGACCCACCTTTTATTAGGATTGCTTTGTTTTACTTTGTTTGTGGATATCTCACTTATTTCAAAACCGATTTTCATCAAATCAACTTTGAATTCCTCTAAGATCTGTATGCTCTGTAACGTTTCATAAGTGGTATCTCCACCAATACTGTACAAACCCTTTAACAAAGTGAACACATTCTGAATCATCAATGCACAGTGTGAAACAGAGCATCACTATGTGAACTCTCTGTAACAAAACCACACCACAGTGTGGAATCATCTTCACATCATTAAATTCGACCGTTTTCACATAGTCGACTTTGTGAACGCATTATGAAACACTGTGACACACTGTGTTCTTTCCAGCAGGGATGTGTTGTTTTCAACACCGTTAACATTAATCCATCTGCATGCAGTCCACGAATTAGAATGCAGTTCAAGACACATTACACATTTTTGTTTTACTTAAGGAATTAAGACAAAGCTCATTGTATTCTGACAGCGGTAAAATATATTGATATCGACAAAACATCATACTTTTCACATTTTCATCAGTGCAAACAAAGGTGTTAATACTTTCAACTTGCGTTTGATAGAATCGTGCAATTACTCTTATCTAAGGACTTTGCGACTGACGTGAAAACTTTGGATGAATTTTGTCCTTGTTTGGGTGATTCTATTTTTTTTTCTAGTCCGCAAATAAGACGCAGGGTGTGCTTAAATTTCCGCTTTATCGTGTTTCTAGCAACATTTCTATTACAGTGAAGAGATGCCAAAATTATACATTTTTGATATAAATATTTTCTGATATAGAGAGATTTAATCACATCGCTAACACCCTTCCGAAGGTCCTTCGCAATTTATCATTTTTTGTCTGTTTTTTTTTTTTTTTGAACGTGCTCAATGAATTAAACAAAAGGTTATTAATACTGTTTCTGTCATACAAGAAAGAAGTCCTCATAATACTGGCCTCAAAAATATTTGGAAAAGTTTGAGAAGGACTCGAGAATAAGTCGAAGAACATCGTAAATCAATAACCGGACGGTCTTTTCCCATCCTTTCTGTTATCTTGTTGATCCATCGAGTTGGATTTCCATCTAGATTCATCGCCGTCGAGTGTTTTTTGATGCAACTCTACGTGTCCTGTTGACGGATAGTGTTTTAATATCGCTCCCCTCCTTTTCATATCAAGACGCTTTTGCTCCGATAGGGGGAATGCATACCGGTATCGCCCCGGTAGACTTAGCAACGCAACCCCGACGACAAGGCGGCAAACTAGCTGGAACGGCTCGCTTGGAAGGAGCCCATTACTCAGCCGCGGCGAAGCACCTTCAGACAAAATGCCGCTAATTTACAACCATTCATTAGGAGGCCCGGCATGTTTGCACACGCGAAGATGAATATCCCAATAAAGGATTATTTTACGTCCGCGTTCTCAGTCTTGTAATTTTTCTCTTCTCCCCTTTTCTCTTCCTCTCTCCTTCTCTCTCTCTCTCTCTCTATAATACTCTCTTTCTATTTTCTTTTTCATTCTGAAAACCTCAATAAACAGACAGTAATATTATTCCTTGAATATCATGTTGTTGACAGCCATAACGTTTTGTTTCTGAAGAATATATGATCCTCAGGAAACGAGCTATCATCGGCACTAAAGGAACACGCCTGAAAACGCAATTAAAAAAAGAAAACCACACAATTTCTTGGTATCAGCAACTCAACCTATTATGAGTTATAGTTAAAATGCTGACGTCATACACACATCTCGACACACCCACACATTATTTGAAGAGCTTGCTTCCAAAAGGCGCTAAATCCATTGAAAAAGGATGGATTTATCGCCTTTTGGAAGCAAGCTCTTCATTTCATAATAATGATATCAGATAATATGATATATGGTATATATGGATGGTAGATATAATGGTATATATGAAGAGTTTGTTTGCAAAAACCGATAAGTCCATTATTGAAGATTTTGAAGCACGATCTCTGTCATAAAGCACAAAATAATACCTTTTAAATGATATATTGGTCACTACATATACAGGTATATTTCTTAAGTTATGGTCAAAAGAAGCAAAAATGTTCTTATTATTCTCTTTATTTTTCTTGACCTTTAATCGCAAATATATATATATATAATATATATATATATATATATATATATATATATATGATATCAAAGAGAGACAGAGGAAGAGAGAAAGGGAGGGAGAGAAGGAAAGAGGACGAGAAAGAAAGAGAAAGGATTGACGAGAGCGCATATAGTTACTCACTTGTATCTAAAACACGAGCAAGTAAATCCAAAAAGGGGAAAATGGAAAAAAAAAACGCCTCTTTTGAGTTAATGGAAAAGTGGATAAAATGGCGCCATTCGCCACTTGTTACCTTTATAACTGCCGTAATGAGTTCGCCACCCACATTATTACTGAACATAAAAGCAGGTCACCTTTGTGAATAAGGCAAACCTTGGGAGAAAGCCCTTTTTATTTCAACAGAATACCAATTACATTTTAATATTGTGTCATTTTCCAATTGAGTGTTGATTAAATGTGTTGTGAGTGCATGATAAAAAAGATACTGACAGGCGGCTGATCGAAGCGTTTTCCCCCCAATCGTTCTTTTTCATTGTTGTGAATATAGCGATAATTCAGAATTAAATCTGCCAACCAATAGATGATGCTAGCAATCAGTATTGATTCAGTTGACCACGAAATTTGCAACTGCACACCTGTGCTTGAAAAGAGGCAGACGCACCTGCGTAAAATACATCACTAACTATCATTAAAAGTCATGCGTCAAATTGGAATTGAAAATGCAAGTTTAGGTAAACAATTATCGAACTTGTGTTGACATGAATCACTCTATACTATAATTCATACTTATCTATCTTTTTAAAAAAAGAACCCGTAGATGTCCTTCAAAATTATTACTGCCTTGAGAATAGAAAACTTGCTATCAATTGGGCTCTTTTACGCTAACATAAGAATCCAGCATGGTTTGATTCATTTCCATTTTCCACTAACGAACCAAAATTATGTGTGTGCTGCCCTTTATAAATGTAGTATTTGGAATGAGATAATGATTCCAATATGGCACCAAGATTACTTTATTTATGCTATTGATGTTTAAAGTAAAACATCACAATACATCAGTAAAATTTCAACTCTGCTTTATTTAGTAACCAAAACGTGGTTTTTGTGTGCTATTTTTCAGTAATATTCAAGATAATTTTCATGGAAGGACCCCGGCAAATGTTCGTGGAATTAAAAAAGGAACTCAGATGTCAATGCTCCAAACAGACAAAGATACACTATGCTATCATCTATTGTGTTTTGAAACATTAAATGCCCCATCTTTACTCAACAAGAGACTGGGTATTTGACCAGAAAATGACAAGTTTGCATATTTCTTCGCATCTCCTCAGTAAAGTGTTGTCTTTAATAGAACGCAATATGGAGTAAATGAAAGCTTTAATGATTTTGTTTCTGTTGGAAATTAGTCAGAAATTACAATGTGTATTTTTTTTTCTATCGAACACAATGTATATTACAATTTAGAAGTTGTCATTAATTCTGTTTGCATTCCTTTGTATACGTACACAAGTTTTGACACGATGAAGTTTATTATCCACGTGTTTTGACTGCATGACTTGTCTAATTAGATTATTGGACAATAAACACTAACGTCCCTTGTCTGCCGAGTAACAGTTACTCTGGCTGAATATCAGCGTGAATCAGCGTGACAGCGCAGCATTCGGCTGCAAAGCTTTGAGACCAAACGACCCCACATCCCAGCTACAACGAGATGTGATGCACGTTGTATACAATGGGCCTATAAAGCATCATTTCCCTTCCCCAGTCACAGACAGCAAGTGGCGCCACTCCGTTGCTGGGCTTAAACCGGGCAGCATCACAGTGGACGTTGCGTAGCTCCCGCAGCGTTCAGCGAAAGCGCGCCGCTTTCCTCAACGCGCTTTCCAAAACAAATGCACATAGCAAAAGGGCAGGCGGTATTGCGTTGCTTGGTACGGGATACTGCTGCAAAGAGACCTAGCAGCCACAGACCTGCTATTATCGTAGCAACCAGACTAACATGGAGTTGCTAGAAACCACGATATTCCCCATGACATTTCTGGTAGGGATCACTGGCTTGTCTCTAGGGGACAACGATGTCTCGCCATCAGTCATCTCTGCACAGCTGATGTACACTACCAGCCATTATGAAACACATTACTATGATCATCGAACTGTATGGTCGTTGAATATCGATGATTAAGAGAGATAGATATAGAGATACCCAGAGAGAGAGAGAGAGAGAGAGAGAGAGAAAGCAGAAAAGAGATATCGGAGGGAGAAAGGCAGAGGAGGGAGATAGAATGATAGGTAGATAGATAGATCATGTAGATAGATAGATAGATAGATAGATAGATAGATAGATAGATAGATAGATAGATAGATAGATAGATGCATAGATAGATAGGTACACTTAGATAGATAGATAGATAGATAGATAGATAGATAGATAGATAGATAGATAAACAGATAGATAGATGCATAGATAGATAAAAAGATAGATAGGTACACTACAATAGATAGATAGATAGATGCATAGATAGATAAATAGATAGATAGGTGCACTACAATAGATAGATAGATAGATAGATAGATAGATAGATAAATAGATAGATGCACAGATAGATAAATAGATAGATAGGTACACTACAATAGATAGATAGATGCATAGATAGATAAATAGATAGATAGGTGCACTACAATAGATAGATAGATAGATAGATAGATAGATAGATAGATAGATAAATAGATAGATAGATAGATAGATAGATAGATAGATAGATAGAGATATGACAGAGAGAGAGAGAGAGAGAAGATAATATATATCTTTTTTTTTACATGTTTCAGAAGGAGAGAAGATAGATACGCTCTAAGGAATACAGTACTCCCCTCTTATTATGAACAGCATTTCTCGAGAAATGCCTGGATAACAACTTCTCTTCCAATTCTCGATTGTCACACATCTTGTGTAACTTCACCCTTCAAGGAAGTGTTTTTTGGTTCAGGATGTTTTTTTTTTTCTTTACTTCAGCAAAGAAACTTTGATAACTATTCTACAGTTTCTCTTGTTGTTTGTTTGCTCGTTGTTATCTATTTACTGTATTTCGTAGGTGCGTAGTGGTATAAGGAACAGGTGACTAGTTTTTGATGGTGGTTAAAGATAATTTTAGAGGATTCTTGGGCATTTCTATTTCATTGGGAACTTTATAGCCTCAATTTTTTTTTTTTTGGCTCTCCAAGTGATGATATCTATTTTTCCAGTTATTATACATAGGCCTATCATGTATACACATGTAGGCCTACGTAAATAGATAAATAGCTAAAACATAATATTATACAAAGATGTATATATAATCTGTACACACATACGCGGACATACATGATACATATGAAGAGTTGCTATATTTGAGATATTTACTATAAACATAGAAAACAACTTATATTTTTACATTCCAAATTAAAACTTCAATAATATTCCTTGTTATGTTAAAAGGAAATAACACGGGAAAGGTTTCATTGGGTTTTTTCCAGTGGACTTTACTTATAATACAGAAAAAAATGGTTAAAATGCCGCGTTAGCCGTTCTGCGGTCAAACATTTTATATACCTTTCCATATATTGCATTTCATATACCACTTTGTACACCATAATTTAGGTACAAAAGCAATGCAGAAAGAAGGTCCGAAGGAGATAAAGTACAACATTAAGAGTATTGGAACATCACCATCAAAACACACATACATCCCTGAATGATTACAGTGTGGCAGTGACAGCAAGCATTGACACATTATCCGACATATTTGCTGCCCCGCACTATAATAAATCACTAAAATGGCAGGTGATCCTTGCAATGAGATTAATTCATGCTTTTACATGAAAAGGTGGTAGGAATGCGTTTGTGCAAGGATTTTACAGTATACGACACTATGGTACTCTCCCTTTCGGCCACATTAACTGAACAGGCGGCGAGTAAAACAATTTAGCGGACACGGCTAAATTACAACCACTCGAGACTCCACTACCATTCATCCGTTTTAGCTGCCACGCTCTTGAGGCATACCACCGCTGACTGGCTCCGCTGCATAGCCGGAGCTCTCGGCGTCTTTGTTTGTCGGCGCTCCGATAATACCAGCTTTGTAAGGACTTTGGTCAACAGAGCTATACGTATGCACTTGATATTGCATGGGGTGTAGTTCGTATAAACGAGACATATTGCGCCCAGGGAAACCTCCAGATCTACCTATACGACAGCGCTCTATCATGTGGACGTTTGTTTTGTTTTGTTTTGTTCTTTCTTTTGCGCGTTGTGAACGGCGGTGATTTTAATCGCGCAAACTTTATTAGACTCTGAGTTCTGTTTGATCTTCGAGGTGTTACTTCATTCCTTGATATTACTCTTTTTCTACTTTTTTTTTCTCTCTCTGCGTCACACAATAACCGTATGATCATTGACCTAAAGGATACATACTGATTGAATAACGGTTAGAAGGACTCTCAAATGTGTGAAGATCATGATGGTACTCTTATTCTTGTAAGTCACGTAATAGAAATTGATATCTTCTTTCTCAAGTTCGATGACTTGGTAATTCGCTCTCAATACTTGTCTAAAAAGAAAGACAGTTTCAAAATAAACAAAGTTATTAAGCAGACTTCATCATTCTTACCTCATTCTTCAGTCGCGCCCCAGAAAATCTGTAGATATACAAAAAGGGGGAGAAAGGAAATGATTTCGGATTTCGTAATAACAACTTTTTTTATTTACAACCCCCTTTTTTCTGAATCCTCCATTGCACACCTTTCTTTGTACGAGCTCTGCAATTTCTGCATGCAGGTTCCCTTCATATTCCTTACTACATAGCGCTATTTCAACTCCCATTAATTTCATGATAATTAAAACATTATCATTTGTTTATGTGTATCTACATGTGCATTTGTGTGTATGATATGTAAATCATACAATTAATCGTATATTATTTGCACTGGCCTTTTGCCTCGTGCTATTTCAACTTTTTTGTACAGCAGTGTAATATAATCTATTAACATCTTTATCGAAGAAAAAAGGCAGTTACTAGACTGTACATACAGTGTAAGTATACATCATGCAGGAGCAGCAGAAAACAATTACTAACATTTTTACCTTGTCATTATCATGATTACGATAGCTCCTTGGAATTTCAATGCGTGACTTATGTACTGGAATATAAGACTGAACTGGTCAATGTAATTTAAATCTGTGTTGAACCAGAAAGAAAATCACGGAGGTTTGCCAATTGAGAAACAAGTGAGAAATGTAATCTTTTGAAATATGTTGCCAATTGAATCAACAGTTACAAATCTTACGATTGAAAAATGTTCGAAAAAAAAAATTGCAACTGACTCAAACATTTGAGCAGTAGAGGAATTATTCTTCATCATTTCAGAAACACTAACGATGAATAACACGTATAAGTACGAAAAAGAAATAAAGCATCAAACCACTGAAATGTATTTTTGGAACTTTATGGCTTAAATAGACGGATTGAAGTTAACAACATCATGGTTACAAATGATCTTACCTCGTTAATCCTTTGGTGGAGTACACTGTGTGGTAGTAGGCACTGGTTTCCTTAATCCCAATGCCATAGTAATGGTATCTGCAAGATTAAAGAATTTTTTTATTTAGTACATGTGTACATCATTACTATTTTAATCAGTCATAAATGGCACCAAAACAGAATATCAATATTCTGAAATTATGCGGTTAATGACCTTTCTTGGTCATCGGAGGTCAAAGTTAGAAACCTGCCAGTGCTCTTGGGATGTGAAGACAATGTCAATGTGACAAAATACATTTTTAGTTTACTGTACAGTATGTCCCCCCAAAAAATTACAATCAGATTTTCGCCTCAATAACACCCAATATGATTAAACTGTCTAAATGCTACTTCAGGGTCTTAGAATATAACATCTTAGCTCTATTTTGCAGAAAACCCCATTCGATTTGGCTAAGCGGTCACAGAGAAATATCTCTTTGACCATTGAAGCAAATTGAATGGGGTTTTCTGCAAGATGTTGGCAATGAGTTACAGTTTCATACCCTGAAATTGTATTTGGATCGATTCTCTATTCTTAAAGCTATCATTGTGGAGGGTACCGTTGTAATTTTTTGGGGGGGACATACGGTATGTATTACTGTGTTTATCATTAACCAATGACGCAAAACATCAATATTCAGATATTTAAAGGTTATTGACCTCTCGAGGTCATCAGAGGTCAAATCAGACTTTAGCTCCCAATCTTAAAATAAATCCTTTGGAATCTATTAACACTTGAAAAAAGTTTCAAAGACAAAATTTGCACATTTGCTCTGCTTATCTGCCCTACCAAAAGGGGAGTTGACCCTAGATATGATTTGTGGATTCAGGAAATGCAGCGGTATTAGTAAAACACATTGGTGACTTTTTAGGGAAATTGGACAATCCGTTGAAAAGATATGAATTCTTGAAGTTTTGGTTAATAATCCACGCGCCGTCTTCTGTGGATAAGAAAAAAAAAAACAAATCAGTTCGTGATGTAACAGAGGTGGAATAAAAGAATGCAATATTTTCTCCCTCAGAAAGGGGGGGGGGGGTGGGGAAAGTAAATCACCTATTAACATATGCCAATGAGAAGTCGAGGAAATATACATTTTGTTTTCACAGAAATGATAATATGATAATGATAGTTGATATTTTTAGAGCGCCTTGTCCACTGGATACAAATCGCAATGAGATGTCATCCCTGGTCGCTATAGGAGATAAATACAAAATTACCAGGCAGCGACAGTACAATCCAGTGCATATATAGGGGCGTCAAAATAGTTAGGCCTTCAAAACACTGTGTTTGAAGTAATCCAGTGTTGGTGATGATTTCAGAAGAGGAGGGAGCCTATTCCACAGCCTGGGAGCAGTAGAGAGGAGGAAGCTGCATCGCCAGCTAGTTTGTGGGTGCGTTGTTGTGTGAAGGTAACTGATGATGAAAGACGATATCAATATACCGAATGTATACCGTCCCGCTACTGTAAAATCACATTTGTAGCCGAGTTGTACCGTGTGTATAAGAAGGCGTATATATATTTCTCATTTAATGCATATTTATGAATTTATTTAGTAATGCATATATATGCGTACATGCACGCAAGCACACGCACGTATGGACATAGCTATATATCTACTGGGTTGTTTGTGTTTGCATATAGATGAAAAGAATTCATCAAAGAGGTGATCTTCATTACACAGTGGTTGACCGCCAAAGGTATCGCACAGACAGAAAGAAGTATATTGTTTGCTCGTTCGGTTCAGGTGTATCAGTGTTTACGAGGTCGGGCGTCCCGCCTTATCTGGCAGACGCGAGTGCGGGGGAGTGGGTTTGTCGTGTGGGGGCTCAGATCTATCGTAAGCCGAAATATCCTGTATTTATGCTCATATCCTGTATCTATTTCACTATCATTATGTGTGCGTGCGTGTTTGTGTGTGCGCTTTGCCAATGATTTTAGGACAAACACAGGCAGCGACAAGTATATTAAAATAGAGACGCTCATACGTAGCGAGACGCCCACGTAATACGTAATTATATAAGTGAATATACAATGGGACAAAAAACAAACAAACAAACAAACAAACAAATAAACAAGGAAACAAAAATTAGGAAGATCATTTTAGTCTCTTTATGGACATACTTCGGACTGACATTAACTCATGATCAGCAGAAAACAAATTTCTTGGCAATATCCGTCAAGTACAAGAATTTGAAAATATACAAACGTAAACTTTGTGAATGAAGTCCGAATGAGCACAAAGATCCCATTCGTGATTAATAACGTCATTATGGTATTCGTGCGAAATAGAATCAGCACAAACAATGTAGACAGCAGTTGTAAAATGCAAGACATTTTTTTTTTCTTAGAAATGATGACATCAAACAAACCACAACCCTTTTTCTTACTCCAAAGATTCCTGGTCTGGTCTTATCTTTGTTCTGCAGTCAAAATGTCTTATATTTGGGATTGCCGAATCCTCAGGACCGTTAGATGCGGGTTATACCATCCATGTTCACAACAATGATCGAACAATTGGTAAGCTAAGCTGGCGTTTAACGAGCTTCTGTGCTCAGACCACGATGTTTTATAGGCAGACGTAGTGCTCTCCACTCATTAATCAAGACCTCTTTCATCTCACCGCTCTCAAACTCCTAAAATTTCGTCTACTCTGAAAAAAGGTGTCCCACGTGCTATTACTAAAACCAATATGTCTTTATTATGCCCACGTGCTATTACACCAAGGTGTCTTTATGATGCACATTAAGATGTACGTATATTTATACTCTTTTTCTTTCATTTACACAACTGGTTTTGCCCTACATTTTGGATTATTGCCTGAAAAGAGTGGAATTTTTTCTTCCAGGTTATTTTTTTTCTTCTTCTCTACTTACTTATTCGAAGAAAAATATACGCAAAAAATCGACATATTATATAATTTGTCTTATAACATTCCAATCCCATTTTGTTTTCTTTTGGCCATTTTTTTTTTCCGACAACCAGTATCATTGTAGACATTCTTCAGTGGAACATGTATGAATTTTAACACTGATTTTACAGATATTTCTTCTGAAGACAATTACACAAAATCAATCCCAGGAGTGAACAAACAAACAGACAAACAAACAAACAAACAAACAGATCGTGGGGGTTAAAGAAAAATGTCAAAGACACATCGGCGCAGCACAAAGTACACATATAATTTATACAAGAATAATCACTATAAAGATGAACAACACTGGTAAGATCTGAAGCATATAGGACCGAATCTTCTTGAGCAGGACGCTATGTGCTGGCTCGCTTATCTTACGCCAAGGTGTACCGACATCGTTCGTTTGATAATCGCGGAATTCGTGAAACAACACGGGATAGCATTGACGCTATTTGTTTTTCTGTGGGAAAATACCTTGTTTGACGCAGACCAATTGATTCCTGCGTTATATTTTGAAGTCGCCATGTCAATGGATAACATCCTTAATATAAAGCTATCAACAACAACCGAAGACATTACTTTTCGGCTTCATTAATATAAGACTTTGGAACGGCGATTCGTATAGCGTTACCATTTGAGTTTTCTTATCGCTCGAATGACGTCAAACATTGTATTTTATCAGGCATCCAAAGGAAATTCTGATATTTACGGACTCACACAACTTAATAATAGCAACCCAGAGGTTGAAAGTTCCTTGTCTTGTGTTTGACTAAACAAAAATAGATATTATTCTTGATTTTAAATGGTCACAAATTACGGCCGAGAGCTAAGCTTATGCCAACAAAATATAACAATTATACCTCTCTAAGATGATTATACATTTTGACAGATCAATACGGTCCATCAAAAATGTGTATCTAAGTATATTTATATCTTGATTGACAGTGAACAGTAAGTAAAAGCAAAAGTGTAATTTGAAATTGCGAAAATGAAATAATGGAATTTACGCTTAAAGAAACCAAAAACAACAATGTTACGATTTCACATTTTTAGGTACATCATTACACCTTCCAAAGATTGGAAAAAAAAAATCTAGATTAATCAATAGAAGCATGTCCTTCTGCAACACACATCACTCACACACACACACACACGCACACACACACACATACAAACCCACCATGCCCACAGAGAAACAAAGGAATCATCCGTAACACTTACACATTAATCACGAATACTGCTAAATATTTAGCTGAAACGCAAATTGCATTCATGTGCGGAAGTCCTGATTTCAATGTAATATTTGCTATTGAAATCTTAAATATGTGAGACTTCTAACCGGCACGTGAAGATTACATCAACACACTTACTTTGAATGGCCTCTTGTGCCAAGCCGCCGAGTTGTCAAGTTAGGAAATTTTTGTCGAATTGTCTGGAAAGAGAGAGAGAAAAAAGAAAGATAAAACAGAGGTTAACAAAAGACAAACAACAAACAGACATACACAGTAAGTGATACTATCATGGCTCTCACTTCTAAAGTTAAAACTAGGCTCTTCTCTGACATCATTGGCGATTTGAAACTTGTGGATAATCTGTTCATATAATCATGTCAGCCACATTAAATAAACCATGACATATACCTGCTGTATCACAATACTGAAATTGTTTGGCGCATTAACTTTGCTACTGTTGAAATGTAGAAAAAAATATATAATTGCTTGATTACATAGAATACTTCTTCATTGCTTTATTATAGATTTTGCGTATTACGGCACAAGAGAAAAACGACCAAATTTCTATGGGCTATTCAATCCCTGCTCATTCTCTTTCTTGGAATCTTAGAGGCAGAATGTCGTAATTAAAAAAGACGATATATCTGCATGGATTGCAAAAGTGTTTCAATTATTCATTATCAGATAGTAATTATTTCTGATTAGAAATTAAGTTAATCTTAGAAAGAAATGACACTGACTTCATTGCTTTGCCTTTCTCTTTGTAGACGAGTGGCCAAGACTCACATTAAACTTTTATAAGCATCTATAAGTACTAATGCAAAAACAGACTTAAAGAATGGAAGATCGAATTATCACTCGACAAGCCTATGATAATTCAATCCATCGTTATGAGCAGACAACGGTTATTCATTTCAGTCTTAGAGTAATAAAAAAAAAACGCTTTAGAATACCATGTATTTTGATTTGGATGGTAAAAGGAATTGTAGGAGAATGGAAAGAAAAAAAAAATGCTGTCGTTGATTAAAAAGTGGTTGAAAAACAATGACCTAGAGATATGATATACATTTTGAAACACATGCGGTATTCTCCGGGTTTTGAGAATGAAGTGTGTGTGTGTGTGGGGGGGGGGGCGGGTAGTTAATAGTTTAAGAGCACTATCAAGTAGAACAACATGTGATACATAAGAAAATTCTAGATCACATTTATGACACTTATAAAGCACCATTTTGACCATGAGAAGTAGGTAGGAATAGGGCAAAAGGTCCCATGTGTAGGTCATTCGTCACAGGACATGAACCATTTCGTGGCCTCGCTCTCCCACGCGACTTTGATTTAGAACAACAGTGCATTTAAGGCCAGTTACATATATGTCCCCATGCCGACTGTTAATACTGTTGTGTGATTTGTCGCAAACAAGGTGATAAGGACCCCAACGTTTGGAACCGTTCCCTGGCCAACCAGGTAAACTGAATACCAGAGGAACGATTGTGCGAGACAGTTAGTCTTTGACTATGAACATTTTCAGTCATATATATTGTATACCCTAACCATGCGATTTGATTTGATTTGATTTGATTTGTATCTATTTCCACTTTGAGTTGACAAAAGCACGAAACGGACATAACTAGGTTTTAATGATTATTTCACTTTAATATTACTATACAATAATATTGTAGAGTATCAAAATCAGTACTGAGTAGTAATATTGTATGAGACTGCGCTTGTTTAAAAGTATGAATGCCCTATTCATGTTTATTTCATAGTTTTATGATTACTTACTTTCATCGCTATAGTTCGGTATTTTATTTGTTTTATTTGTTTTTTATTTTTACTCAGTATTCTACTACCATTATATTATGTGTGTTTTACCTTCACCTTGACTACGTCCGCTCATTGCGAACATGATTACGTGCCTAAAACGATTGTTCACTTGAGTTGATGAATAATGTCTACCTTTATATAATTAAACAGATTTTTCTAGGAACTCTTAATTGCCTATGCGGTATATTCTTATACCATAATGTTTCTGCAAGAGTTCTACGTTCTCTTATGTTATTTCATTGTTGATCACACAACCTCATTTCTTTTGTCAGTTTCTGCTCATTATTCTTCATGTACCTTGATCTTACAGACATTTCACTCTTGCTTACATAATGATGATAAAAAAAAATTGTGTAAACAAAGTAGTGAGATATTTAATTACTGGAAATTGTGCTTTTTGAGAAAAAAAAATGAAATTAATAAAAAATGGCACACAATTTAGAGATGCAATTTTGCTTGTCATCATTTCACCAGATTTCTAATTGTAATCCATTTCATAACCTGGTATGACATACATACATACATACATACATGCTATGAATCCCCTGTACTATTTTCAAATATACACTGCACATTTCTTGAAATTGCATATTCTCTGGCATTGCTTTGAACACTTTTTTTTTTCTCTCTCTAATTCACTCACTTGTAACCAATCGCAATGCATAAGTGTATCATTCAAATCTATAATAGCTCATAGGAAATTATTACTTCATTCTCATTCCAAGAATTGATAATACGCTATAGGCGTTATAACTGTCAATGTCCATCTTCCGTTTCCATCGGAGTCTGAATTCAGACTATTAACCGGGTCAGCAGTGACGCACAAAAGACGCGCACGTCGTGCAATTACGTAAGAACGGATATGGAGCCTCGATATCAAGGGTCGCTGAAAGCAAGTCTACAACGTGTTTACCAGTGTTCTTTCAATAGGAACAGAAGCACAACAGTTGACTTACAAGATTTTCAGGCGCGATAGTGTCGATAATCTCAGGTCGGTATTGATAAAGTCAAAGAGATTTATCAAAGTCTAAATAGATCACTTACAATTCAATGCGGTGAGTTGTGAAACGTGAATAAGAGCTTGTGGGACGGATTTATGCACCGCAAGATTTGTTTTTCTTTTTTCCGGCTCTTTTTGGAACGCAAGTGAATTTTAGTTTTGTTTAAAAGGGAAGCAATCGGCGATACATATTCTGTCCCTGATTCATCGTAAATTCGTAAACCGTAAACCTTAAATGCAATATTTACCATTTACAGATGAAACAAAAACCCAACTTTAGTCAGTGTTAGTGCTTCAAAATACTTCTAACATGTGATTCAGGTGTAGAAACAACCAATGTAAGAAATTGAATCAGTATAATCAATGTTAAGTATTGTTAAATATACACAATATGAACAATATACATTTTTATGTGATGGGATATTTTGTGATACAACTGACGCATACACATATGCCTTAGATGTGATTACTCGAGCATTTTTAAATCACTGCTCCTAAAGGTAAACAGTACCTTTAAAAATACTGACTGTAAACACGCGTAAAAATCAATAAGAACAAAATATAAAGATCATAACTATAATATGATAAAATAAAATGATTAATGTCATTAAGCGTATGTGTCTTTCTGCCTGTGCGTGAGAGAGAGAGAGAGAGAGAGAGAGAGAGGAAGGAAGGAAGAAGAAGAAGAAGAAGAAGAGGAAGAAGAAGTTTGTCTGATGTGTCCTCTTTCCTGAAATTGTTGGGGGGTGTCAGATATGATTTAATGTTATTATTTTCTTGTATCCTAGACAAAAATACTCGTTTACTCTCAAGAGTATTTCAAAATCATGCAATATAATTGAAGTGCCCGTAGATGCCAAAGCACACAATCATGTAACTAAAGTTTATAACTGAAACATATCAACAGACGAGGGTCACACCCCACTCTATCTTGTTTGTTTTGTTTTGTTTTGTTTTATTTTGTTTTTTGGTATGAAATCATGCTGTCATGATAATGAAGGATTTGAAAAAGGAGACAGCCACGATGAGATTTTACTCTCCTTTTCCCTCCTATGTCAATGCTTTATGAATGCGTAAAATATGTCATTTGCAGGGTGGATTCGCAGCCCCATTTTGAATTTACGTATGAGCAGCTATTGGTACTGATACTCACATGTCTTAAATGTTAACATAAACCATAAAAGTAAAAATGGATATAATGATATATAATGTGTAATATATGATTATGATATAGTATGTAATGTAACATATAACACATTATATATCTATATAGATATAGATAATAAGCACTGTTTAGACAACAAAGCCTGCTGAGTGGAGACACATACCCACACACACATCCTCACTCACATATAATCGAGTAACATGTAACAGCTATACACATAATACTATGTATACAGGAATGACATTATACATGTAGGTCTACATAATACATACTGTGTGTTATGGCATCATAAGTATAAACGTATAGATATGATAAAATACCTGTATATATTTCTTCAAACATACACCCCTTTCACTCACACAGACACTTTTTATGATATACTTTATTTGAATTTCATTCTATGTCAGACTCAGTTAATATGAACAAGGATAAGCATATGTATTCTTCTTACTTGTGCTGATCAATCACATTCTCTTTCTTCACATACAGTACAACACTTTTTTTTTCTTTTTGAAAATCATACCATGTACAAAAATATAACTATTCTGAGTAAATCTCAGAAAAAAAACAAACAAACAGCTGTCTTGCTCAACTTAATTAAACTGATCAATATCTTCTGCTTCTTTACACAAACTTTTGTGTTGCTGAATCACACACACAAACACACACACACACACACACACACACACACAAAGAAGTGTTCTGTGATTTTTCTTTTTCTTACCTTTCCGAACGTAGCGGCGCAAGCCGGTTCCAGGGACTCCTTGCGACAGAAGTCCAGATAGTGCGAATACAGGATGCAGCGAGGTAAGCATACTCCTTCGCAAATGCAGTAATTTTCATCCAACCTGTGGTGCAGGAAAAAAAGTGCATTTCATCATTACTCATGTTAAATGAAGTAATAATGGACGGTAGGTAAAAAGTAATGTCATTAGCATAATCTAGTTTGACATCACTGAAATTTCATTTTACATAGGTATTTGCAATCTGCTAATCGCAGTTGAAAAGTTCATAATCATTTCAATTTATTATCACGATTTTCACTGCTAATACATCAAATATAACAAAGT
The DNA here is from genome assembly GCF_964275005.1 of Diadema setosum. Classification (NCBI taxonomy): domain Eukaryota; kingdom Metazoa; phylum Echinodermata; class Echinoidea; order Diadematoida; family Diadematidae; genus Diadema; species Diadema setosum. Next base: position 15,320,601 of record NC_092687.1, on the reverse strand, counting down.
AAAATGATACATTATATCAAGCACAGGATGCACAGGAGAACAATGTAAAACATAATACCATATATTGGGCAATCTATGAAAGTAGAAATCTAAGTATAAATGCTACAGAAATATGATGGAACCTACTCATAAAAGCAAACTTCTTAAGCAACCATTGGAAAAAAACAAGACATCGTTTCAATAAAGCTTTGAGACAATGGAGCATCTCTGTACCTCATTTAGAATTCCGTATCCTTGTATTTTGCTTCCCCCCCCCCCCCCCCAAATTGACAGGGGAAATCTATTGTATTAACAAAACATGTGAATCCTGGGAGATGGTGATGCTTTCTGAATATTTTCCCCTTTTTTTTCACCTCAGGTAACATCCAACTTCCATACTTTTAAATACAAAGCTCACACCAATTCGCATATATAATATATATATATATTTATAATCTATATGTATTTATTTATTTATTCATTTATTTTTTATTTCATTTTACACTATATGATCCCAATACGATACAGATTTCTTAGAAAATGATAAAACAATAATTTGTGAAATATAATCTCTTTTCTTTGTTACAACTTCCATTTGATGGAAATAAATGCGAATTGCGTATTGAATTGAAAGGAACACAGATGTAACACATATATGTTTAACACTCGATAATCATTAATTGGTAATCTAAAATATTCCAGTTTAATGTATCAGATCAATCCAAATAAAAAAAAAAAAATCATTAACCTAACAAGGAAGATGGGTTTCTTTGCTTTCTTTCTTTCCAATTCACAGCCCTTTAACTGAACATAAGTGATTACTCCTGGAAAATGTAGAGTTTGTGTATGCAAGAAACCGGAACAGAAGCACGAAATCGGCACCCCACAGTTACTGTCTATTTGTATCGCTAACCTCCTAGATCAGTACTACTCGGTCGTCTTTTATTACCGCAAGAAAAAAACAAAAAACTTTTCCCTCATGCTATGTGATTGTTCTCCACGCATAATTTATTTCTCAAGGTTTTTCATCTCTTAAATTGCAGAACGATGATATTAGTTTTCCTCACCATTGCAGAGTAAGAGCCGTCTGTTTCTTTTTATCTTTCACCATTTGTGCCGCCGTCTTTTTCACAGTGGTCTTCGATATCGGGCCATCCTTGACGTTATCCACTTCATCGACATCGTCGTCTTTCTTGGCATGCCGAGTCTTTGTTTCGTCGTCAAGATCATTCACGCGGTCGTTGGCCAAGTCATCTGCGATGTCGTCGTCGGAGAACGAATCCTCAGACTCTGCCTCTACAAGAGAACAAGGAATACAGAGGGTTTAGCTTGTGCTGCCTTAACAGTATTCCTTCATTTCAGCTTAGGAAACGCTTTGCAAAGCTCTTCTTAATATTCTTATCATTGGTCAGTGTTCATTGAAATATACATGCTATGCAACCGTAACAATCTGGCATTTATGTATTCATAATGATATAAGTAGGAAATTATTGCCTTATCACTACAATTTCATTGTTGAGAGTTTGTTCTTAGCAATAATAAAATGACTTGAAAGCATTTGTGACCTATGAAGAGCCGAGTGTAATGTCTTACTAAACAAAAACAGCAATAACACATAATTGTTACTCAACTAGAAGGTTTCAAGTTTGGGAAAGTGTGATTGGTGTTATATGTTAACGTGGTATTTCAAAAGAAAACTAACTGCAACCTCAATGACATAACGCAGAAAAATACTTATTCGAGACACAACTTAGCTCAACGCAAGGAATGGAAGACCGGAGACCCATACTTTGAACGTGACGTTGTTTTAAAGGCACAAAAATGAAGGTTAGTCTTGATATTATGCTGTTTTGTAAAAGATTTTAAATAGTACTAACAGTTGACTCAGGCATGTAGATCAGTGAAAAGTTTTTGCAAAAATTAGATAAGACATAACTGTAAAAATTCACTGAACAAGACAACACATTTCTGTGTGTGACGAACGTGTTGAGCAGCTGCACGTGTCGAGCGTATGGTTTGAACACAAAAGTCATGGACCAATTTCAATTTTTCTCCCAAGAAAAATTTTCTTCAGACCTGTTCTTTGTATCTTACAGGACTAACGCGTTTTGCGCATCCTCCTCCGTAGATCAGTGCAGTCTTTTCCCATACAGTTAAAAAAAAAAGAAAGAAAATTAGCCATACGAATGGAAAGCTACTCAGCACCTTCAATACAAAGAGTTGCCATTTTGCAACAAGTTTCAAAACTTACAGCTTCTTTTACGCTGTTATTTAAACAATTTCAAAATTTAGGGCCACGAAAAGATAATCTTTAAAAATGGTTCTAGACAGAGGCAAGTGAATATCACTGGATTACTGTGTAAAGGGTATGAAGGGTATGGCTGCACGTTAAAGTAAACAAAGATTCAAACAAAAGGTGGATGGATGGTTGGTAAGTTTATACATAAGCACTATACCTTTTCCTGAATGGAAACGATATCTCTCTCTAATCTTATAAGTATTATTTTAATAAAATATGTGCGCATCACTATCAAGGAGTAACTCTGATATTTTGTATGATGCTGCATACAAGCTGTATGATATCATCGTATGTGCAGCTTGGGTTAAAGATTTCAATGAAGGTGTTTTCCGTTTTAAGCATTACAAAAAACAAAGAGTAAACCAGTCTTCCACCCAAAACTCGAGCATACATTCTTCATCTGCCATAAGCACACAGAGAAAAAAAAAAATCAGCCAATATAAAGTGCAGTTTGATGAAAATTTGACTGGATGAAATAGGAACAAAAAAGTTCCAGGTGATATATTAGTACACCGTTTTGGTTAAGGGTTAACGTGCCACGAAAGGTATTGTGGGTGCATATTCTTAATAACATCTGCCTCCCCCTCGATGGGCCTGCAGCTACAAGATGCTCACTTAATTAAACCCCCTTCTCTTGTTTCTTTGTTCTAGCGTAATGAGTTTGATCTTTAAAAGGGTTATCTAACAAGTTTACCGTAGAGTATCATTAGGAATCGTTATTAGGAAGGGTTTGTGGACGGAGTGGTGAGTCATTGCACGCCGCAATTCAAAACATCTTGCGGTATCGCGTGGACTGGACATGATGTGATGTAAATAGCTGCTGGTGAACCATATGGAGAAAGTTTTGAATGAATGAAAAATAAAACAAACGAAGGCAGAGTAAAGTTAAGAGCACTACTTGGGCATCCAAATCACTTCATCTTGATGAGTGGCTTTACAGTTCAAAAATTAATTGCAAAGTCTATCCACTTAAGCGGAAATAAACGTAGTAAAAAGAAAAAAAAAATACTTTTAAAATTACTTTTCTGAATCCGAGAAAATCCACCGACATTATTCGTCGGTTATATGCTAATGCTGCATAATATCGTGGCATTCTCCTCTATTTGCTGGCTTCTTCGTATGATGGACTCCTTCTCAACGCGAAACATTGATTGATTGCTTTGATCTGAATTTATTTCCACTTTGAGTTAAAAAAAACACACACACACCCAAAACTAAGTTACAACGACTATTTCAATTATTACTATACAATAATACTGTGTCCAATTATCTGTACAAAACTAATTGAGACTATAATACATGTACTAATATCATCACTTGCAATACTCAAAAGATTGGAGAACAATGAATCAAAACATTGACGGCAAGGGCTCTCTATTTATGCTTGGTTCAATTCTTAAAATCTTCTGAAGTTACTACTTGAAATTCTTAATCCATACACTTTTTTATATTATTTTATGTGTTTTATGCTCATATTTCTCTCAGTCTACTCTCTTTTTCTTTCTTTTTTTTCTCTCTCTCTTCCGCGGAGTCTATTTTATACAAGATTTATTAGATTGTCAGTATTTTTCTGCCAATTAACTTAGTAAGAGATAGTTCATTGTAGATACACTTTAATATCTGTTTGAAACTTCAATGAGTTCGTGTTGTACCATGTGTATATCCAGTGAATGTGAAAAAAAAGTCGAATTTCATAAAATGTGCTAAAATAAAGTACGCAGCAAACATGAAACAATAATTCTTTACCGCTTGTTCTTCAAGAATATAGCTTCAAATGATCTCCTTCTTGATCCATTTACAGGATATTCCATGCACTCAAAATTATGTTAGATAATGTAATAATAAGGTAAATTACGAATAACTGAAAATCTTATTGGTGTTACAAATTCCCATTTTGTACATCAAACAAACTTATTCAAGTCTTTATCGATAGCGCATAATAAAAACCCAAAAGATATTCATTACTACCTATGAATAAACACTCGTATTTGAATTGATCGGATTGCCTTGCGTTTGCCGACCTCACATAACAGGCAACATTTCTTGTTTAACATTATGCACCTTTGAAAAATTATGAATTCCTAATCTCTATCAACAATTGTATAGAGTAACGCTACTTGAACCGTTTAAAAGCAGATGATATCAGCCTTGGATTTAATGGCAAAATATTACCATTTTGGTTTTTTATTTGTTTACAAGTGTAATCGGCTTTCATGGCTGGAGTTTAATTTCATTTTTTTCAATCTGTGTACTAATACTAAAGTGCAAGGGTATTAATGGTAAATGACAAACATAACTGGAATCACTTATAGAAATACATCATTAATCTTGTACTGTTTTTTTCTTACATTTGAATTGTAATATACTTTCATTCTAAATTTTATCAATTGAATTTTTGTAGGACTCACACTTTAAACGTCTTGCGCTATTTTTCTTTTAACACATGCGGCGATATAATATGATTCACCTTATATTTTAAGAACATACAAGAATGTATATCAAAATCATATGCAATTATTTACCCATGCAACGCATTTTGCTAAGTAATAACAGAAAGTGTATAAACTAATCGAATTTCAAAACATCTCACTTTAACTATTGGATGTGAGTAACAGTGGTAGAAAAAAGAATGAATCATAATAGATAAAGCTGGTAAACAAAACACTTTTGAGGCTAAATTCGAACTCTGAAGTATAATTACCCCTCTTATAGTCTCTTTAGATCATTGAAAGTTGTGTATAATCCTAATCATATAATTCTCGTTCGTGTAACTATAACGGAGTAATTATGGCAATTGAGGGGGAAATCCATCTTTAGGTTATCATCCAAATCACTGTTGTTTGCTTCCTGAGATCACTGCCCCCCCCCCCCCCATTCCATTTGATCATATTTGATCAAATTCCGGACAAATTACGTCGAACAATCAGGCAATGCTCTGTAAGCCACTATATTGTCATAAGCTATATATATATGATTGATTGTAGAAAAAAAAATGTTTCATTGTTTCAATGAAAGAAAACAAAGTTATGTCCTTATCTTAAAGGGGAAGGCTAGTAACTGATCAGTGGGAATCAGTGGAAATGCTGGGAGATGATTGTTCCAATCCTTATGGGATTCATTCAAGAGTTCACTGTATATCTATTGTTGTGTGAAAATGATTTGCTTCAGAACGGTCTCATATTCAAGTAATGTGCAGATTAATGCTCCGTCACTGACCAGGGACGCTATCTGGAAGCATTAAACTGCACATTACTTGAATATGAGACCATTCTGAAGCAAATCATTTTCACACAACAATAGATATACAATGAACTCTTGAATGAATCCCATAAGGATTGGAATAATCATCTCCCAGCATTTCCACTGATTCCCACTGATCAGTTACCAGCCTTCCCCTTTAATGATCATGATCTTAGAAACTTTAACCGGTAGTTGGAATGGGACATTGACATTGATGAATGTCACATAAAAATCGCAAGCTCAAAAAGAGTATACAGTTCCGTTGTGATGTTTTTATTGCAAGTGATTAACAATTGTCCTACATCGACGAAAATAAGCACGAATTATCCTTAGCACTGTTGTTATATTCTCTCTGTACTCAACGTTTGAATGAAATTAAACATGCCGACGCAATGTGTCGTATCCTACACATCTACTATTCGCAAAAAACACTTTGAAATGGAGGAGAATATAATCTTAAATTTAAACCCTTTATTAACGAATAAGTCCTAAAAGTGAATAGACGAATTCGCGCAACTGTATGTGACCCTGTATCTCAAAACCAAAAAAAAAAAAAAAAGTCGCCAGGCATGGATTTTTATTTAAAATCATGCTTTGAAAGAGCAGACTTTAAGCTTTTAGATAAAGTATAACTCAATTCAAATGGATCCTCGTAACCTATCTAGATATTGGAAAGAATGCAGGCACTCCGAAAAAGTGTGTCTCTGAAGTACATTGTCTATTCAAGTGCTTAATCTTTACCAAGCCATGCTAGCTGTACATGAATGGGATCAAAAACAGGACGTAAATCACCGGAGCAACAACAATGAAGGAATTATCAAATTAAGCTGAAATTAAAAATGCTTCATTAACACATTCTGTCCATAATGAATGCCAACTTTCAAAGCAGTAGCTTCAACCTTTCTAAAGTTATTATAGTTGAAAGTGAAAAGTGTGTGCAGGTTTTTAAAGCAATGAAAAGGGGACTGTAAGATACACCTAATCACACTATTCTTTGAAAAAAAATGTTAGAGAGAAAAATACTAAGAAAACACTCTCATGTTTGTGTTATGATCCAAAATTTCTGCAAAATGTAGAAGACTTGTTCTCTTTTAGAAAATTTGAAAAAAGTCAAATTTAGCCATGTTGACTCATTTCACCTATTTTCAGTCCTCGCGTAAAATCAATGCGTGCGACTTTTTGTTTGTTTTGTGATGCACGGTCACATATGCAGTTCTTTCCAATAGGGCACTTGTAAGTAGCTTTGAGATATCTCTACTCGCAAAAGAAGAACCTTTTTCCTAATACATATGATTAAGAAAAAAAAAAGAGTAATACCTGATTTAGCTAAATATGGTATAAACAGCTATTTTATTTTATTTATTTTTTTTTACAATGGTTTACCTAGATGACATTTGACAGTCCAGAAAACATGACAATTTCACAAAAGAGAATGGAAATGCCAATGGCTACAAAAACGACGCAAAGCTATTACACCATTCATTGCTATATTACTGCCTGTCTCACAAGAGCTTCACATTTTCCTTTTTATCATGCAAATGTTTCTGACAAATTTTTGACGTATAGCAATTAATGGTAAGTCGCAAAACTGCATTGATCAGTACAGGAGGATAATGTCCCAGCTGATGTATGAATAAAGATGTTGAAGAGGACTTGTTTAGGAGGTAGCGCTTAACAGGCTGCAGAGACAATAATGAATACTTTTCAAATGTATATCATGCATACCTATAAAAAGTATTTAATGATTTTGTTATCTACAGACCAAAAGGCATCAATAGAGGTCAGCCTACATTTGGTTTTAGAAGGTTTTGGAAAGTCAGGGTCAGTCGTGTCAGACATTCAGTTCACCTCAGTGTTGAAACACAGTATATTCGACAGTTGGGAACTCACCGCTGTTATGTCTCGAGCCCAGCTTCTGGAGTTTCTTGGCTGGTAGCTCACAGTCTCCGGCAAGCTTAATCACACTCAGCGCACGCTTCCCTGCCATTGTCGTCCCCCGGCGCCGTCCCCGAGACCTAATGGGCACCGTCCGCCTCAAAAAGATCCGCACCTCTCGCGGGAAAGAACCCGATCATGCGATGGAGAACGAGACTTTTAACGACGCAAACTGTTAGAAGGGGGAAGGAGAACAAACACATAGAATGGTCAATCATTAGCCATAATTGCCACCCTACCTCTTAATATGAAGATCTCGACAAGGTAGTTCACGGCTTTAAGAGAAACGCCAGAAAAGAAGAGGAGAGAGAGAGAGAGAGAGAGAGATGGACGGAGGGGGGAGGGGTGGTGGAATAGAAAATACACTTACACATTCCAGCAAGACTGAATTAAAGAGAAATGTTGTTATAAGTAAATCAAGATGAGATACAAAGAATGCATTTATTTTCATTCACAAAACGTCAATAATTATCAAGATCTATTCTGAAGAGCAGTATAATAATGTAATTCTGAATTATATCAACAAATTCTGTCTGTAATCGCCGTATTAGGTAAAGTGTGTTACGATGGATGAAGGAAAATAAAATAGTTTGCGGGGTGATTCTATGGAGGAAAATCTTTCTGTATTGTACGGTATATTCGTTGTTTGAGGAGCATCAAGAAATATGTCTTAAAAATTCGCTAAAACAAAATTTAATCGGTAAAGCCAAGCTTACAAGTGGAATCATCTAACATTTTATGTGACTTCCATCGCTCCATGCACTGTGAAATTGATTCCAATAGTGAGCCTGCAAGAAGTTGAATGAAAATAATGTAATAAGGTTTCGAGGTTGCTATTAGAATTGCATTGAGACCTCCTGTAATGTTAAAGGACAAGTTCACCTTCATTAACATAAGGATTGAGAGAATGTAGCAATATTAGTAGAACACATCATTGAAAGTTTGAGGAAAATCGGACAATCCGTTCAAAAGTTATGAATTTTTGAAGTTTTTTGTGCAGTCACCGCTGGATGAGAAGACTACTGCAGTGTACGATGTCACATGCGTACAACAATATAAGGAAAATATAAAGAGAATTTCACAAAATTTCATCTTTTGAAAAAAGTACACATTCCTTCGACTCATTACTGACATATGTTATGGGTAATGTTATTCCCATTGCCTTTAGAAAGAGGCAAGTCAAGTGCTCTTTTATTATGCGAAAAAAGTGAAAATATTTTGAATTTCCTTTACATTTTCTTTATACTGTTGTACTCATATGACATCACGAGCCTTAGTAGTCTCCTCATCCAGCGGTTCCAACACAAAAATTTTAAAAATTCATAACTTTTGCATCGATTGTCCAATTTTCCTCAAACTTTCACTGATGTGTTCTACTAATATTGCTGAATTCTGTCAATCCTTATGTGTATGAAGGTGAACTTGTCCTTTAAAGGACAAGTCCACCTTCATAGACATGTGGATTGAGTGAATGCAGCAATATTAGTAGAACACATCAGTGAATGTTTGAGGAAAATTGGACAACCCGTTCCAAAGTTATGAATTTTTGAAGTTTATGCTCAGTCACTGCTGGATGAGAAGACTATTATATCTTGTGATGTCACATGTGTACAACGATATAAAGAAACACATAAAGAAAATTCAACATATATTCTCACTTTTCTCGCTTGATAAAAGAACGCTTCACTTGCCTCTTTCAGAAGGCAATGGGAATGATATTATCCTTAACATACATCAGCGACAGGTTGAGGAAATGTACACTTTATTGAAAAAAAATAAATTTTTGAAATTCTCTTTATATTTTCATTATAATCGTTGTACGCATGTGACATCACACACAGTAGTAGTCTTCTCATCCAGCGGTGACTGCACAGATTATTTAAACATTCATAACTTTTGAACGGATTGTCCTATTTTCCCCAAACTTTCACTAATGTGTTCTAATGATATTGCTGCATTCACTTAATCCACATGTATATGAAGGTGAACTTGTCCTTTAAAGGTTAGGATGTATTTTGTAAGATCAGAAGAAATACTAAATAATTAACACAAGGAATTTGGGAATTGTGTGCAATGTTGTTTAGGTAAGAAGAGTATGTGTTTGAGTATAATTCTGTAAGGAATTAAAGAGCACCTGGAAACACATGAAACATTTTCCTTTCTAAACAGTGCCGACGTGAAAATGAATATCTGGGACTGAATATCCCTATGCCAATATTTCCAAAGAGAAGAGACACCTTAAAAAGAGATAAATGGGCTTCCTTCATTGTTTTTTCCTCTCCAGCAAAGCTGGAAAGGTATGCATATCCGAAAAACTAAATGCCTAAGCTTCACACAGTACCCTGCTTAACTTTAAGGGCATGCTAAAGAACATATCCCAAAGTAGAATTTGTCACCTGCACAGTCCTAATGGTGAGTCATGATGACGTCATCACAAACTGCTGAGAACATGAACTATGAACGTTAAAAAGTGTCAAGATCTGTTTGTTTTAATTAGAAGAAATGTACATTCAATTGTCATCAACTCATGAATGATAACTTGCGATTGTGACAATGTTTAAAGAGCGCTATACGATATAGGGGAATAAAGGCTACCCCCCGACACACAAACACACACACACACACACACACACACACACACACACACACACACACACACTCACATACATGTCTGGAGGTCATGGCGATGCTCATGTGCTGAAAGTCTCTTAGACAAAAAAAATGCAATAATTTTAGATAGCCCTGGGGCATTTGGTTCCTAAAAACTGAAATTCCACAGCAATGATAATCCATGTCATATTTTGCACCATGCCCCCCCCCCCTCCTTTGGCGGCGACGGGAGGGGGTTATTTTGTCCCCTTTTTGCATTACAATAGCCGCTTGAAAGATGTAATTCAACAATGGTGAAAGGAGACAGCAGACAAAAATGGTAAATGGTTGATATAGCGGAAATGTTAATTGATTTTATTCAGCTCTAAACGTCCATCGCGTCTTAAGGGTCTCGTGTGCGTGATCCATCATGACACTTTAGAGAGCGTCTACAGGGTGTCTAGAAAGTAGGAAACCTTCCTCCTGATCCTTCCCAGACTCCTGAGATTATATCACAACCACACTATTATTCTTTGACGTTTAGCGATTTGTTACTCCGAAGTTGGAATAGGAGGTATTAATTCTACCTGTTCATTATCTTTCGGTTGCTGTGGTAATCATCTGCATTGTATCTATTTTCACCACGCCAGGACAGTGCTTACTCGGTTTGAGAACTCTTTCGTATAAAAAAAACAAACAAACAAACAAACAGAAAAAATAACTTTGTAGCTGTCAGATATCAAACGTTTGAAACCTGAAACCAGTTCTTAAAATAATGATGATGATGATTGTGATGATGATGATGATGATGATAATGATGATAATAATAATAATAGTAATAATAATAATAATAATAATAACAATAGCAATGATGATTATAAAAATAATGATGATAATAATAAACTGGACATGAATGTGATGCTTCGTCGGAATTGAGAGTCAAGTAGCTCAATATCCATGGCGTACATTTCTTAAATATGATTATAATTCTATTTTATGCATTCACGAGTTAATTACTCCGGTATATTAATTGTCTGCTAATGTATGGTGTTCTGTATACACGTGTATTTCTGTACTTTAACGACTGCTTTCAAGGAAATACAAAATATTCCATAACACGAATCACCAATCACTTCAACTTTCCGCAGAAAACAAGAATAACAGAAATACAAACAATGGGTGAGCATTAATGTCTTAATCTACATTTGTACTTTCATTTCATGCGCACTTCTTAGGCATTGGCGTGTATCTGAAAGCCCAGTAGTTGACATTCTTTTCTCTAATCTTTTTATTTTTGAAATACTGGATTGATTGCAACTTTTTTCTGGAGCACCTTGCATCGTAAGGCGAGCACGAGCATTTTGTGCGGGCAATAATGCCCGACGTGTCGGTCTTCGGGTCGTTAATCATTACATCGATGGCAACATCTGAGTTTATGAGATTATGGTCTCACGTCATTTGAACATCCGTACATCCCACCGCGCCATACTCTCGTTTTCAACACTATTGAACACACCTCTCTCATGTGACACGAGTGATCACTCCGGGTCAGTCTCTCCCATTAAACTCTTAGCTCTCATTTCATGACCAACCAAGAAAATGGAAGATACAAACAATAAAGAAAAAATAAACAGGGAACGTCAATGCTTGTATTTATGCATGTACCCTTCATCGTAACATGATAATTATCTTTAGTTTGGTATGTAAAACCATTTTCAAAAAGGAAACTTTATATTGGACAATTTCTATAATCTAGATATACAGTGCAGCCTCGTTACGACGAAAACCGTTGTAAGAAAACTCCGGTTTCAACGAAGTAAATATAAAGGCCGCAACATTATCTGCTCATTTTTTTTTTTTATTGTTCAATTGTTCGGTTATAACGAAATTTCGATATAACGAAAGAAAACTGCCGGTCCCAAGGACTTCGTAATAACGGGAGTTTATGAAAATGACATACAATGCAAAATGGATATGAATTCATCATGAGCTCCTCTTTAATAACATGACCGTCAAAATTTAAACTGCCAGTGGTTTATGTTATAACACAAGTGGATATAGAATGCTTTGATGTATTATGATAATGTCATTAAGGCTCATTACATAATATGATATAACTAAACACACATATTTCTTTATCAATAAACATAGATAGAATTCATTCGACTTGAGGTGGAATTATTGAAGTGTTACTTCAGTGTTAGTGTTAATCTTCTTAGTCTAAAGTTGGTAATAAGCATCAGTACTATTTTATAGCTAATGATTACACTTCTGGTATTGTTGACGTTTTGTCTTCATCAAACAAACTTTTATCATTTTCACTCAGACTCACTCTGAGTCTGAGTTTGAGGATATCTATAGGTCTCCACTTCGACAGTATTTCAACAGATGGACTGGAATCTTTCTAAAATACCTTAATCTGCCTTTACAGTGAAACATACATGACTAGATTACGCGAGAAACAGCTATGATGAAAAAAAAAAAATGAAATAACCAATCTCTGGTTATTTACAATTAAGGTAACATACATTGTTTTTTTTTCCCTGTAAGAGTAGACAGCTAGTTCAAATAAACTGGGTATTTTTTTTTTCGATCATTGAGTCAACACAACGATAAGTATGATTGAACGCTGGGAGGTCAGTTCTGACACCACTCCATGTACCAAAATACCGCTCCACAAGCTGAAATTTTCGATGGGTGAGACATGTGTATATTATGTGAGTGTGCAGTTACATATTAGAGAGGAGCGTGGTTTACGTGTGTGTATACACGCTTTCGGATGAGTCAGACTTTAAGAAAATAGAATAGCAGTGCTTACATTTTCTCACCATTGGAACATTTAACGATTGGTGGTAATAGCGCAGCTAGTTCAAAGTCATGTGGAGCTTCTCATTCAGATATATGAATATATTCAACCATTAAAAGTTCAAAAGGATGAGAGAGAAGTAGTGAATCGGTGATTGATAAGCGATTTTTTTCCTTCAGCTAGAGAAATTTGACTATAGGCAGGTGCATAAGGTTTCAGTTTTAAATCATAAAGTATACGTTATTCACTGTCCTTGATTTTAATGCCATGAAAGTTTATCCACATTTCAATAGCAATCAGACTTTACAGAGTTAACGAGACGAGTCATCAACGTACAGCTGTCTGCACCATCCGCTCATTTAAGAAAAAGGTCTATTAAAAAAAAGGGTCTAAAGTTCGTTCCATATAAAACGGTGTAACATCAGAATTCAACATGGGCTCATTTTTTTTTTCTACACGTTTTATATTTTGTAGTCTTATGATCAGTAGCTGCTACTTGAGAATACATGGGACGGGGTAGCAAGCAGGTTATGGGGCGAAAGAAGAAAATCTGCAAGCTAAGGATTGAGTTTTTTGTTTGTATTTCATTTTTTGAAAGAAATTGCTCCATCTGCTTACCTATTAAAATGTGCGTTTCTTATGCTAAACGCGTTTAACTATTATAAACTAAAAAAGTAAGGAAGGGATAATTCAAACACACACACACAGAATAAAACCAAAAATTAAAATCTGATTTTTTTTTTATCATTATTATTTTTTTTTTTGGCGTAATAACAATAGGCCGGCGAGAAACACATTTTCACTCTATACGGAGAACTTTGACTACATTTCACAGTATCCTTTAGTCATGTTAATTTTATGTAGGCTCTCCTACACCACTCCTTACATGGATAACGCGGATACCTAATGTAGAAGAGTACAATGATTATAGCGTATCCCTCTGGCACTATTCCGGTACGGCTCTCACTCACCTTTTTTCTTTCCTTCTTTCTTTTCCCCATCTCTGTCTCTCACCCATAATCACACACAGGAGCAAATATAATATATTATATTATATAAATATAAGATATTATCTTGTTCATAAGCGGTCACTTCAAATGAGAATTAGCAACAAAACAAAACATGAAAGAATTATGAATGCTAACCTTCTGAATCTGATGAGTAGTTTCCAATCCTCAGAGTCTTACAGTATGAGAACACACTGTTTCTTGAAGATCCCGCTCGAAAAAAACTAGTTTACCAAACGCGGTTGTCGCAGATTTCCAGCCCCAATGTATGCCATTTGTGGTAGACGATCACACCGGGTACAAACACGTCAATAACCCCCCTGACTTCTGAGTACTAAGACGAGGTTACAAACGCTATTTGACGATACAGCGGCGGCCTCTTAAGATATTTTCCCCCATGACCAATTATAACCAAATGTTTGCTAAACTCTGGCATTACTTTTGCGCATGCGTCCTCATGTAAGCGAAGAGCGTGGGCGTGGCGACAAACACAGATATTTTGGTTCTGTAAACGTCTGAATGTCTGGCATACTCTGTAATCATTGAGAACATTTGACATAAGATATGGATGATGATATTATTATGTACGTATGAAGAGTTGCTTTCCAAAAAGGTGTTAAGTCCATTTTTCATCAAATTGAACTTTTTGACAGAAATCTACTAAGTTTTGGAAGTCCAATACAGTAAACTCTTGTAGTATTGAAATTCGTGTGAGAAAATAGAGAAATCAGGTGGCGAAAATGGAGAAAGCGTGGTAATGGAGAATGAGTTTCGTTCCAAAGGGTGTTAATGCCATTTCTGTTTTGTTTCAAAGGGTGCTAAATCCAGCGAGATCCACTGAAAAACAAGTGTGCATGTTTGAATGCACTTTGACCCCTGAGTAATGCCAAGCGGGATAGTTTTTTTTTTTTTTTTTTTTTTTTTTTTTTTTTTTTACCTGTGTAACTCCCCAGATTACCCACATAATTATTATGTAATTTTTAACTGTGAAATATTCCTGTCTATGCACATAGATTCTTTGATGAGATGAAGAAAAGTGTGAAGATGTATTAAATCATCCCAGAAGAGTATATAGATTCGCAGAAAGTAGACGTTAAAACAACATGTGCATGTTGTACATCACCGTGTTGAAAGCTTCGTCCCAAAAGATGTTTGACACTTTATCCTATGATGAGGTACTCCTATGGGACATAATATGCCATTGCACACACATACACACACAAACACACACACACACACACACACACACACACACACAAAAACTTAAAGAAGCTTGTGAAATAAACATCCATGCTTTTCTTCTTCCCGTAAAAGTGACCATAGAACATTC
This sequence comes from Diadema setosum, assembly GCF_964275005.1. Classification (NCBI taxonomy): domain Eukaryota; kingdom Metazoa; phylum Echinodermata; class Echinoidea; order Diadematoida; family Diadematidae; genus Diadema; species Diadema setosum. The sequence goes on along the minus strand of NC_092687.1, from coordinate 15,305,416 downwards.
TGGAAATTAACTCTTCATAGAGAATGTTTATGTATAATAATAATAATACAGTAATCAAACATACATCGTAAATGTATCGCTATCATGCGAATGTTAAAGGACAAGTTCACCTTCATAAACATAAGGATTGAGAGAATGCAGCAGTATTAGTAGAACACATCAGTAAACGTTAGAGGAAAATTGGACGATCGATGCAAACGTTATGAATTTTTAACATTTTTGTGTTGGAACCGCTGGATGAGGAGACTACTAAGGGTCGTGATGTCATATGAGTACATATAGTATAAAGAAAATGTAAAGAAAATTCAACATATCTTTACTTTTTTTCGCATTATAAAAGAGCACTTGACTTGCCTCTTTCTAAAGGTAGTGGGAATAGTATTACCCATAACATATGTCAGTAACGAGTCAAGGGAATGTGTACTTTTTTCAAAAGATGAATTTTTGTGAAATTCTCTTTATAGTTTCTTTATATTGTTGTACGCACGTGACATCATACACTGCATTAGTCTTCTCATCCAGCCGTGACTGAACAAAAACTTCAAAAATTCATAACTTTTGAACGGATTGTCCGATTTTCCTCAAACTTTCAATGATATGTTCCACTAATATTGCTACATTCGCTCAATCCTTATTATGTAGACCTATACACTATGCGAATTAATATGAATAAACTTATATACATGATAAATATGAACAGTTTGATAGTATAGCGAGTGAACTCCTTGCATGTTGATTTGAGATATTTGTGATTAAAGCTCCTAAAAAGTAAAGAAAGAATATTAGGTGATATAGGATATTTTTCGTCATAACGTGAAGGACATTCCTTGCTAATTAAAGGTCCAGTTTACCTTTGGGAACAGTGATTTAAAAAATGTTCAAGATATAACATTTGATGCATATGTGTAGGTCTGTTGTATCACAAAACATCCTACCGTAATCATTTTCGCAATAAATCCTAAAATATAAGGAGATATCAGTATTTTTCTCAATAAACCATAACTGTAGACGGTTTAGTCTAGAAGCATTCTTATTATAACTATTGTTCACATTTTGTGTATTTAACAATACTTTCTATCCCTAACTCACATTTTAGAACTATTTTAAAGCACTAATGCTGGGTTTTTGTTTCATCTGCAAATTGTAAATTATGCCTTTAAACAAGCGAGGCACCACTGGCCAAGGTATCTGATGATGGATTTCATTACTTCGCACTTCATCCGTTCTGGGATTAAACTCTTTACTAAAGCCCGCCGCACACTATACAACTCACGACTATACGACCTCAAGACCATAAGACCCAGTCGTACGACCTGCCAACGCACACTGTTTGACCTGACCTTTCGAGCAGGCTTACGACTGTTCTGTCTTCAGTGCATTTTACCAATGAGCATTAAAGCGCACGCAGTGCGTACTGCGTGTGCGTGCATTTTACTGTATCTTGATTGGCTGAAAGCCCACGACCGGTCGTGGTAATTCGAATTGTCAAATCTCTACGACTGGCGTTATGACCCCGTCGTACGACTGGAAACTGGCAAGACTGGTGACGTTACACTTCCGGTCTTCAGGACGTATGACCGGTCGGATCGCATAGTGTGCGGCGGGCTTTACAAGCATCTGATCACACACACGCCTTCCCTTTAATTAAGCTTTTGGCCTGTCATTGCCTTCATCATTAAACACACACAAACACACACACACACACACACACACACACACACACACACACACATATATATATATATATATATATATATATATATATATATATATATATATGAAGAGTTTGTTCGCAAAAACCGATAAGTCCATTTTTGAAGATTTTGAAGTACGGTCTCTGTCATAAAGTACAAAATAATACCTTTTAAATGATGTATTGGTCACTACATATAAAGGTTCATTTTTGAAGTTATGGTCAAAAGAAGCAAAAGTTTTCTTATATTCTCTTTGTTTTTCTGGACCTTTAATCGCAAATATCTCCATTTGGCAAATATGGACTTATCGGTTTTTGCGAACAAACTCTTCATATATATATATATAATATATATTCTGTTTATAAACGCTGAAGACAGTTTCAGTTTTATCGGCATTTTTTTTTTCTCACCCAAATAATCCTTCCGGTTACCTAAACCAATCACTTCCGGTTTACGGAAGTGCGCCCTGAATCGCTCAAGAGGATATTGGCCCGTTGCCTATATTAAAAGCCTGTACACCTATCAAAAACCCATGACACAAGAGCTGAACAATAGCTAGTTGACAAGCGAATCTATTTCAGGCAGTCGTTTGAACACAACATGGTTGGCAACTGCGGCAGCACACATAGCATACTACAGTAAGTCTTCCTTTGTCGATCACCTTTTTCTCCCAATTCTTTGCCATATTGAAAACTTAGATAAAAGCTAGAATAAATTCAGGAACATCACTGTGAGCATGCCTGAATATTAGGTAAATTCTTTTAATATCTTTACTCGTAAAATGGTGAGGAATTGTCAGACTGTTCGATTGGTGAGAGTCTTTAAAAAAATGCTTATAGCTACAGTGTGCGACCGATAACACACAATGGTTTACTATGTAGACCCTATACAGCAAATTAATGATTAGTTCATAGCCACGACGTGAGTATCAACAACTGTCGATAAAATGTGATGTTTTCCTCAGAAAGTATTTTTCTGCTCTGTTTTCACCCCACAGCCTACTACAATCGATTCTTATTTGCGGTTTGCCTGTAGTGACTTAATTTATGTATATACGTATGTGTACTTGAACTTTGCGGACTTATCTGTACAATAACGTTGAGAAAATTATGCTGTCGCTGTTGAGATATCTGACCTGACACCAGTGTGCTAGTAAACTATTTCCGAAGTGTTAGTTCATCACTGCTGCACATGAAAAGCCTTTGGAATTTGATAATGCTGAATAGGGTCATTCGCAGAATGTCGTTTTCTGAAGCACTGAATGATTTCCAACCGCATTTTCCTTTACTTCCATGTAACACAATATACAAACGACACCGATAGGATCGAGTAGCTAAGCATGATATTTCACAACATAATATTATGGAACAATACGAATATGGGAAATCAGCACGACCGTTGTTGTTTTTATAAATAACAATTGGATATCATTTGGAATCATGTCAAACAAAATAACAATGGGCAACCGTTGCTCCAATGTATTACAATTTAGACAGGGAATCTATAATACGATGATGATACAACGAGTCCAAAGATGGGGATGATCTTGTAATTAGCCAAGCACTCGTTAATATATCCTCGGGTTTTCCAACTAATCCCCCGAAACTGCAATGAGCTCCCCCATGGACACATTTTTATTTTCTGGAGCTCCCTCGTTGAGACACGCTTATTATCGAAATTATCGATTATCATCGAAATAACATTATTATGAGCTCCCACGTGGAGACATCCATTGCGAGCTACCTCGTGTAGACTATCAACATAATACTGTGTATGTTTGAGCTGTTTATCATAATTATCGTCTGCTTTGAATTCAGTATTGGTTCTAGGGCAATATTAATCCCTTGATAATTATCCCAGACCATTCCCCTGACCAAACCCTATTCCTAATCCTGAACCTAATCCTAACCCAGGTAACCCTTAACCCTAATCTCTACTCCAACCTTATCACTGACCAGTATTTAGTCGGGGTTAATTGCCATGGTACGGATTGTCCAGCGCAAATTAGCTTTTCATAGAGTCCATTTTTTATAAACACAACAGCAACAAACAGCAATATCTTTGAAACTTGCTTAGGGTTTATTAAGCATTTTAATAACGATTAACCTTGTGTTGACACGTGTATTACAGACAGGGAAAACTATACAGGGGGGGGGGGGGAGGAGGAGGGCGTTTACTGGGCGTGGAGAAGTACCCTTGACCCTAGACCAACTGTCCGCAGCCTCCATCCCCCTCCCTACTCCTTCGTCGCCCCCCCCCCCCCCCCACACACACACTCAGATCCGTAACTCATTGAGCCATTTTGATTTTTTTTTAATTGATTGTTTTGCATTCGTAATTCATATTCAAATCGTCTTATGTCCATTTCCAGTCATACCTAGAGACATCAAGAAGAATTACATCCTACAACCTCACACTCCCGATTCAAGATGGCATCTGGTTTCGGGGAGGTAGAGGAAGCTCTCCAAAATGCTGGTTGCGACGGGAAAATGGATGATGTTCTCGATGTGAATAAACAGCAGAACTCTTGCCAAGAAAGGTGTAACAAAGACGTAGAGGGCGCTACACTGCCGACAAAGAAATCACGTGCAAAGTTGTGGTGCGAGAAGCACGAGACAGACGTGGAATTCTTTTGTCATTCACATGGCGTAGGCGTTTGCAACTCGTGTGTAACAGTGAGCCACCAGCCACCGTGCTCTGTAATGGACCTTGATGACGTCATAATGGAGAGAAAGGAAAAGTTGACCAGCCTATCTGATCAGACGACAGACGGAATTGTTTCATGGCGGAAGCATGCTGATCTTATCAACGAGAGCATTTTCGACGCTGAGAAACATTTCGAGTCCGTAGGCGACGAAGTGAAACTTTTCGTCAAAGACTTCTTACAAAAAGATCGCGAAACTGTACAGAAAGAGGAAGAGGATTTGATTCGGGAGGCGGATAATGAGATTCAAAAGATTAAAGAAAAGCTGGAGCTGCGACTTAAAAACCTGAATGACCTTGCAAAGAGAAAGCACGAATTAGTCCAACAAAAATCGAGTGAATTATTGGACTCTCTTAAAGAACTGCAAGACAAATCAGTCGTCAAGTTAGACGCCCTTCTACAAGAGGCACAAGATACACTGCTCTTTACAGAGGAGGCGCTACATCAATCAGAAGATTTGATGCTTGATAATGAGAAACTTTTAGACGATGGGCAGAAACTCATGACGTCACTGATTGACTTTCATGAGAAACGCGCATCGAAGGACACGGTCGACAGTATAGCGCGCACTGTGGAAACGGTTCGTTTTCTAAAAAGTAATGGAGACAATATTCATGATAGCAGAATCGATTGGGGCCTTTGGGAATTGACCGATACCATAGCGATACCACAAGAGGTGAAGTTTCCTGGAATTGTGGGATATATCAGTGAGGACGAGGTGGTTGTTTCCGATCTCGCTAATGCAGGTACATACGTCACTGACATGAGCACCAAAAAGACGGAGAAGGTGGTGGAGGGTGAAAATGGTGATTGTATCGTATCGTGCGTACTTTTGGATGACGAGAAGTTTGCTTGCGGAAAGTCGTGTCTAAAAGGCTCGTCAGCCGGCAGTAACAGACGCGTAAGCATCTACGACAAGCAGTGGCAGTTGATGAAGGAACACGACCTGCCGAGTGAGACGACACAGGGCTTTTCCGGAGTGGATGTCGCAATTCATCGAGGCGATCCTCGTGAGGTGATTCTCGTTGCCGAGTCTGGTCAGTCCACCATACACGTCCTGAATCACAGGGATGGAGAAATCCTCGACACGATTACAAGTCAGGACAAGATCCGAATAAGAGGAGTGCTTCCCACGGGGGATATAGTTGCACATCGGGATATGTGGGACAACACCCTGTTAGTGGTGGACGGACGGGGTGAACATCGTGAAATCACACACAGCAAGACCATCCGAAATGTTGCAGTAGACCCCGTGACAAGCGCCCTCTACGTTTCTTGCTATGACAAGGGCAGGGAGCTGTGCGTGATCGACCAAATGTCTGTAGATGGTGGAGTAGTGAGAGGGGTCGCCTCCTTTCATTTGTCGGAAGAGCTGAGCAAAACGAAAAGACGGGATCACATTGCAATATCTGACGTCATTCTGACACACAGCGGTAAACTGATTGCTTGCGATGCCAGGAATATTCTTGTTTTTCGGAAAGCATACGCCTTCTAAACCAAACTGAATGTTTCTTAGAGATCCATGTTTCTGTTTCTCGTCTCTTAAAGTTTGTTTCAGGTCTCTTTCAATGTTTTGTATAAAAAGGTAATACTAATGTAATATATGTCTTAAACGATTACAAAGAATATAATTTCTCTGTGATATATATGAAGAGTTTGTTTGCAAAAACCGATAAGTCCATTTTTTGAGATCTTTAAGTACGGTTTCTATCATAAAGTACAAAATAATACCTTTTAAATGATATATTTGTCACTACATATAAAGGCACATTTTTGAAGTTATGGTCAAAAGAAGCAAAAATTTTCTTATCATTCTCTTTATTTTTCTTGACCTTTAATCGCAAATATCTCCATTTGGCAAATATGGACTTATCGGTTTTTGCAAACAAACTCTTCATATGTTTAAATAATGATTACATAAATGATTACCTGACATGAATGCATATTAATTTTTGCACATGTTCTTGTAACTACTTCCGTGCTAAACACTGCTGCAGTGCAGTTTGTTAGTGTAGTAATTACATTCACTTCGTTATAATCGTCTTGTTCTGTCAATTAGGAGCTTTATATTTTTACGACGCAGACTTTCAGAGGAAAAAAAAAATCAAGCTGTTCTGCGCATTCACAAATATCGCTTATCAAAATCGATCTCGTGTCAGCTGACTTTGCACTATGCGTTCTGGGCCAATTTTTGCGTCCGCTCATTTCAAGACGCAGACTGGAGAGCTACGTGATGCACAGATCATAATCATGAGGGCGCCATTTCATTTATTTTTTTTGTTATAGGTTGCATCCTCGCGTAATCTGAAGCTAATAGGGAACTTTCGCAAGCACGACGCGGCCAACGGGCGCTGTACAAAATTTGTTTCTGCCCATGGTCAAATCTAAAATACCTCCTGTCCTGGGGAAATCGAGATGTGTTCTTGGCCACAATAGCGTTCGGTACCGGAGTTAGTTACGATTGAGCAGCCAGTCAAACAGCGATCTTGTTGTGCGTGTCAGTCATACAACACGCGATGGTTTATGTTTCACACAGCATCCAAAAACGCTACGTCTACGTCCACACAGAAAAGCGAAACTGCTTAGATTATGGGGACGGGAGTCCGTCCGGGTGCTGGGACTGTCACAGCTGATTGCTTCCGAAAACAGCGCAATATTTCGTAAACTCTTACGCGAAGCCTAGTTTTGAGCTGCTTAAAACCTGGAATCGCATAAAGCGCCGATCCGGCGGATATCGGCGGACAACTACGAAGGTTCCACGTCAGACAAACTGACGAAATGCGCAAATTTGCGCATGTATCGCGTGAGACTCGAATTTCGTGCGTGATTGATGCGTTTACGCGACTTTTGGGCTGTGTGACCAGGCCTTCATAATAATGCATTAACTGTGACGGGGGCGGGCGGGGTGGCTTGCAAAATTAGTAGAAAAGAGTCTTTCAGGTTATTATGCCATTAATAGGGAGTGGGGCATTGCATAATATACTAACTATTGTTAAACATACTGAAGCCCCATTTTTGAAGTAGATAACAGAAAAACAAAGAAGAAGAAAAAAGAAAAAAGAAAAAAAAAACGGTGCCTAATCCCAACAGGTTTACATTTGCATCATTTTAATAATTATTATCATATGCCCACCCGCACATTGTTGTGTGTCGTGTTAAAGTCACGTGATATCATGACGCCACAAGCAAAAAGCCTGATGTAAAATCTTTCACCCATGAGTCACATAGCGAGAGATTTAAACTGAAAAAAAAAAAAATTGTACCAATGACGGTAGAGAAATAAGTTACCATGGGGGGGGGGGGGGGCAGATCTAGCGCTAAGAAGAGTTTAATTGGTTTTCAAGTTAATCAAATAAGTTGCACCATTCCTAAAACTTCATACAGACCGATACTGAATACCAATCCTTCACCACTAGTGATCACTTAAGGAGTCTGAATATGAGATACGAAATTACATTGCGGTAACTACAACACCAAGTTTGTAGTGTCCTTTGAGCAGAAACCAGATGAAAGGTATATTTGAATTGTACACTATGCAAGGACTGCGGTATAATGACGTTCACGTCTCGTGATGTCTCACTGAGTGCAGCTTTTCTTTGTGTGTGTGTGTGTGTGTGTGTGTTTTGGACATGCTTATAAGTAATACCGTTTAAACCCATGCATGTGTGTTCTGTGGGATGCGCTTCCCCAATTTCTATCTTCTGCATGCACGTCTTGGAAGTGAAAATAGTTTTAGAAGGGTTACAGTTTTGTTTTCTTGAAGGTTTTCCATCTTTACTAATGTTGTACGAAGGATATCTCTGTGGTGATACTGAAGTATTTGCCAAAGTATGTAAAGTTTTTAGAGTTTGCTTAGGATCTAATTTACGTCTGCGGATGTGTTCTATTTCTAGAGTTTGTTGAATATGCGAGGTAAACAAGCGTTCCCCTTCCCCAACTTAATAGAGAATACTATTCATACACTGTATGTGATAAGACATAGGAGAGGAAACAGTTCGGGTCTTGACTGAAGTATAGGTTTTCCCATCCATTTTCGCACTTTTGTCATTTAATTTCAAAGATTTATTATTCAATTTCGTCCCGAGAAGCACGTGGAACGCAAATCCTAACTTCAATTTCGTCAATTGTCATTGTAATTCGTTTTTCGTCAAACATTTTCGAAGACATAGCATTCAGAATCGTCGATTGTCATTCAAATTCGTCCCTCCCGCTGACGGATCGCAGAATGTGAAGATCAAATTCGTCTTTCTTCACACAATTTCATTAATGTTCCATTCAAATTAGCCAGATGTTGTCGATTCTATACTTTGATGGTGAACAAACTTTAAGCCGACATATTTTTACTTTCTCTCGTAAATTGTATCGTTACACATTATTCCCTAACCATTTTCCTAGACAATACACACGAAAAACATGACTGCCAACCAAAATTGATTGATGGATAAACGACAGTCGAAAGTCATATCCCAGGACAGTATGTCAGTGTCACATTTTAAACTTTAACTCGTAATGTTCAGGTTTTCGCATCATAATGCATGAAGCAAACTTTAAATTTTGTACCCTGGAAAGCAGAAAACATAATTACGTTATCCATTCTTTGACATTAAACAGACGACAATTCTACACTTAAATTTTGTCTTTAAATCATGTTTGCCTAGAAATCGTTTGTCAGTGTTTTTATTTGCGAGACAGTACGTCTGTTTGTATCAGTGTGTACTCGGATTGCTTGTGTGTGTGTCTGTATCTGTGGTTCTGTGTGTGTGTGTGTGGGGGGGGGGGCACTTGTATGTATGTTAACTCCTGAATGTAAAATGTGAACGGTTACAGAAAAAAATACATGAATGACTGGAAAATCACACCGGATAGAGATATGAGACGAATATGAATGAACATTTAACGAAAATGATTGACAAAAGACGAAATCGATCCTGCTGCTTTGAGTGCTGCAAGTGAGACTGATGAATTTGAACTGTAAATGACGAAAATGTATGCCATATAACTAAATTCAATGGACTTTATTTGAAAATGAACGACGAAAGACGAATTTGAAAGTAAGATTGGCCTATTCCCGACATCCTGCGAGGAAATTGAAGTAAGAATTAAATTTTTGTGAAATTGAATGAAAAAAGTTTGAAAATGAATGGGAAAACCTATAATAGAGAGCTTTAGATAATTTTGCGGCGCGGACGTTTCAAGAGACGGCACTTGAGCTGGACGTTCTCCTCTTCCCTGCGCCGTGCTGAAAAGCAGCTTTAGATTACTAGTACGCCGAGACGCAGCCTGTAAAAAATAAAATGGCGCCCCCATATGATCGGTGCATGAAGTAGCTCTGTACGTCGTGAATTGAGCGGACGTAAAAATAACACAGAACGGGTCTAGGGCAATTACCCCCTGGGCAATTACCCCGGACCCTTCCCCTGTCCCTAATCCTAATCCTAATCCTGAAACTAATCCTAACCATAACCCAAACTCCTAACACTAAACCCAACCCTAACCCTAATCTTAACTTTAACCTTACCACTAACCAGTATTTAGCCGGATACGCACAGAACGCGTAGTGAAAACTCAGACGACGTGAGCTATAAATAGATCGACTTTGATACGCGATTCTGAGCATGCTCACAACAGTTTTTTTTTTTTTTCCCCACTGAAAGTCCCCGTCGCAAAAATCTAAAGCTCCCTAGTAATGAAGGCATGCCCTTCGAGAAGACGTTAACCCAGCATCGCGTCCTGTGCTAGCTAAATGACGACTTTGGTGATTAAAAAGCGATGGCCATATATGATATTGAAACGCTATATTACTGCTGGATTCGCAATCACATTGCCTGCCCAATGCGGCTGCTGATGTGACTACGTCATTGTGCAATATTGTTCTATTTGCAATAAAACATTTGTGTACTTATATATTAACAGTATTTTTTTGTGTCATTGACAGAATGGAAATGTGGCTGAAAGATAAGGAAAGACAAGAAAATAGTTCTTAAATATTTTGTCGTGTAAGAACAAAGAAGTATAAAAAAGGGAATCAGACGTTGTTATCAATACACCAACGAGTTATATTGTGTTAGATGTATCCTAAACGTATCTTTAACAATGTTTCAACCGATATATTGAATGATAAAGATATAAATGATAAAGAAAAAAGATAAAAAAAAATAAAAAAAAAACTCTTTTAGTAGAGACATTTCGTATTCATGGATTTAAGGATCGTTGTTAATGGAATATGCAACACTGTAAATGGTACCTACAGTTTACGTAGCAGTATTATCAATATATTATAAATAAATATTATGTAAGTCAGTGGTACGTATTAATCATAAGAGAAGTATACTTCAGAAATACTTACAGAATTGCAAATATTACTAATAAAGATCGTGCTGTCACATATATACACAATGCATGTCTTGTTTAGAATCTTTAGGCCAAATAATCGTTTTAATCCCATTTCTACCAGTGTGTTGGATTTGTTAAATCAGATACCCAAACAAATACGTCGCGACAACAGACCAAGCTTACATGTGCCTCTACGTAAAATGATGTGTGTGTGCAGGGCCGGCGGAGCGTTAGTCTTCATGAGCTAACAAGAAAAAAAAAAAAAAAAAGAGTCCTCAGCTCACCTCTCCCCTTCCATTTCCGGGGGGGGGGGGGGGGGGAGTCTTCAGTGGAAATATTTAGTGCCACTTACGTACTTCCGGGTTAAATAAAAAGTGTGGGGTCCCAAAGTGATGACACCTTATGTATTCCTTTGTATGGTGCACAAAAAAGTGTGGGGGCCCCCACGGTTCCGGCGGCCATGGTGTGTGTGTGTGTGTGTGTGTGTGTGTGTGTGTTTGTGTGTGTGTGTGTGTGTGAATGTACCGTGTATTGGTAGCTTTCGTCTGTAAACTGGCACACAATAATAGTCCATGACATGCATGCCTATTTGAAAGGAATATTAGATATTAACGAAGTAACTACACAAGAAGACCGCTTCAGGCAAGTACGTGCCAACATGCTGTTTCATGGTCCAATTGACTAGCTGGAAAAATATTACTGATGTACTATAAGGATTTTAAAAACGGAAAGGACATGATTATTCTCAAGTAAGATGCGGGATATGTCAATGATGATAATTATTATTATCATGTGCAGATTAAGAGGTGATATGCAAATTAACCGTTTTTAGTTTCTTTTTGGGGTTTTTTTCAGTAAGTTCATCGGCATATAGTAAAAATAATTGTCTCAGTGATAGGCCTACTGCACTCGTTACATTAGAATTTTTTGAAGATACTATCAAATTATCACATATCATATTTCAATATATACCTTTGCCGTTTAGTAGTCAATCTCAAAGTCAATCTCTCTGTTTGAAGTTAAAAAGGTCGCATTTATACTATTCATTTACACACATTTCTACCATTGGCTGTCCAGAGAGTCATGACGTCACAGCAAGTACAGTCAGACAGTCCGACCGGCGTCCTTCCGAATAAGCAATTTGGCCAGATATGGGAGGAACAAAACATGAATATTTATGTTTATAAAATAGCTATATGATTTCAAGCATGGTAATTAGTAAAAACGCGTCTCTTGGCATTCAACAAGATCGCTGATTGGCTGGCTGACTTGCTGGCTCACTCCCGCCCAGCATCGGGACCGAACGCCATTTGGCCAAGTACCGTATTCGTTTTCCCTAGGACGGGACGTTTCTCGGATTTGATCATGCGCAGAAACAAATTTTGCACACGGCACGCTCAACTCCCCGCCGCGTCGTGCTTGCGAAAACTCGTTATTTTAAGTGCAGTGGACGCTCGGTATCTTTAGATGGTGCTCACTGCGTACTCTCCTCGCGACTCGTACGGGGAGGCGGCACCTATCTATAAAAGAAACCTCGCTTTCACTGTACTTACACTAAATTTCATAACATGTTTCTGTTATGTTTCAAATATCATAGGTATTTACTGCTTGAATTTTGTAGGAGTTCTCGTTATGTTTGAAATCAAGCCTTTCCTTGTCATCACTGCTTAGAGTAGTCCGGACATTAAAAAGTCCGGATAAAGAGTAAATACTGCATAATCGGGGTCGGAATGTGAATGGATTTTGTGTGTGTGTGTGTGGGGGGGGGGGGGGGGGAATCCGCTATTAATGTCCACCCAGACATGGACATGAAAGATTGTTTTGTGTTATAGAGATCAACAAAAAATAAGGTTGCAAAAATGCTGGAAATGCATATTAAACTAAATAGAGTTGAATAGATGGATTGAAATAAACATTATTATAGTAAGAAATAAAGAACAAGAAATAAACCAATTCGGAATCATAAGATGATGAATGAGATTCTAGGGGATATTTATTTCACTTGTACATTGTTATCAAATCAAATGGCTTTCAAAGAAGAAAATTCAGAACAAATATTTTCCCTTGATAAAGGTGTTAGCATTGCTTTTTTACTTTATTTTTATTTTGATTACCAATATAAAGTATTAAATCACTGCTTCACCAACACTCAGTGTAACATTTATGATTGAATCCATATGACGTAGCTTTAAAAATTCACTTACAGATGTAAATATTTCATCGTATTCATGCCGTACAGAAACGTAGTATTCATTTGATAAGCAACTCTTCATATTTAGCTCCCAAAGCCATTATTAAGATGAAAATTTATCAAGAATTTAAATCTCTCGAAAGTGTGATCTGTATGTGTAAAGTTTATAACAATATTCTTCCTAAAGTATTTCAGAATCAATTCACTCTGAATTGTTCCATTCATAATTACAACACTAGAAATGCTCAAAATATCCACACACCGTTAACCCAGATTTCAAAAACCCAATCTTTCATATTTTACAATGACCCTATTCTTTGGAATACCCTTCTTCCATCAAATACGAGAAGAAAGAGTTTAAGTCAATTTAAAAAGCTTTATAAAATGCATTTTTTATGAAATGTACCTAAACCTATGTATAAATTATGCATTGATTACACCTCTGCCTCTTTTTTCTCTTTTCATTGTATCTTCCACCTTTGTTTTATTATTTGAATTTGTCTGATTATTATCATGCAGTGGTTGTTTGTAGGGGATCATTTCCATCGAGCCTCTTGTGTAGTTTTTATGATTTCTCCTTTCAAAATGTATAAATTGTACTAAGTCAATTGTACCTTGATTGTTGTATAATATGTTATGTTTTGAAAAGGAAATAAATGAATGAAAGGTTGCGATAATTCTCGTATTTTATATAGATGTAAACACACACACACATTTGTATACATGATATTATGAGTATATATATGAAGAGTTTGTTCGCAAGTCCATATTTGCCAAATGGAGATATTTGCGATTAAAGGTCAAGAAAAATAAAGAGAATAATACGAAAATTTATGTTTCTTTTGACCATAACTTCAAAAATGTACTTATCGGTTCTTGCGAACAAACTCTTCATATACATATACATGTATATATATATATATATATATATATATATATATATATATATATATTATATATATATATATATATATATATATATATATATATCATATACACATATTGTTCACAAAGAGAAAGATATTATTTGGTGTCAGGTATGATTTCGTGCAACTTCTTGCAATTTATTTTCTGGCCCCATTACTTATCTCATATAACGCATAATTATAGAGACTATACATTTGGAATGGTTGTTTCTCATATACATACAAGAACATCACAAGAGGTATTCCGTAGTTTATTGTTCAGGTACATAATATTATTACTATCGAGTTTTGGAATCTTTCCATTTCAAATCTTCATTATTTTTTCCCCTCAAAACGTCACACAACAATGCAGCAGTGAAATAATTATGATAACTCATTATTAACCCCCTAGTGACTGCTTGTATTCAACTTCAAATTGTACATAAGAAGTTTTAGGAATTGTTCAATGATACCATTAACCTTAAAAGCAAACAAATTCTTGGACGCTAGATTATTCTAAACTTAGACTTCAACTCGATACATGTACTAAGAAATTGAAAGAAAAAAATAATTTATTCAAGTGAATCTACTTAAGAATAAGCCTATCAGTATGCTCAATATGTCTTTAGTAGATGGAATATGCCCGAATTTGCTGAAGATTACCAAAGTGTTTGCATTATTATACAGTATATTAAAAAAATAGAATACGCAGGTCACAAACTAAACCCCCAAACCGAAGAGATGCATGGTATATATAAAAAAAAAGAATATTATTACTGATAGTGAACGATTGGTTTTAGAAAACAACAACAACAACAACAATGAGTTCCACTCATTAAGTTTCTCTGCAGGTAAATAAGACTAAAAAACAACTTTCACACACACACACACACACACACACACACACACACCAAAAAAAAACAAAAAAACACGTTATTGCCATGCATATTAATGGACTTTAGTATCAAACACCTGTGATACTCGGTCCGTTGATCATTTAGCTCTTCTCTATAAAATGTTAGGTAATTACGGTATACGAGACCCAGCTTACTCTTAGTTGAAGAGTTACGTTTTGAAAGGCAACAATTTGTTTATGTACAAGGTAACGATCCATCCATTTCAAATATCTAACATGCAGTCCCAAAGGCTCAATTTTACCCCCTACACTTTGTCATGTATATAAATGGGAAATAAGCTAATCGACCATTTTAAATTTCATTACATTTGCGAATGACACTTCAGCTCTAATTTCCCATAAGAACCGTGCTGACTTTTTTTCAGATATTAAATTCAGAATTGTAGATAATGATTAAAAAATAAATTTATATTGGTTTGAACGCAAAAATTTTTCGTTGAATATTTGTATAGCAAATTCCATACTTTTAGAACATAAAGATGGGTGGTCTACACTGAGATAAGAATACGCTAAATAATCTATAAAACTAGAATGATCGTATTTATAAAATCTTCATAGTACGCCAAAGGAAGAGTTATTTTGTGTTAGGGTAATATAATTCCTCAATAATCGCTTTTAACACTTTATAGCACTTTACTGTGACTTTAGCAAACATGCTGCGAGTTCACATGGGGGAATTTGTGTACATCCAAATTGAAGCGTCGCCGGAGGAATTAGATTTCCGGGTTATGGAGCATGCAATTGGACACACTTAAAAGCATTTTTTTTTTCAATGCACACGTATGTGGTGCATAAATGGCTTTTGTTCATTTTGTGAAGAGAGTATACATTGTATCTGTACATTCTGATGAACATGGTTCATTCATTAGTATTACTGTTTTGGAAAAGGCGTGATAATTTCCAGTCTATCCAAAAGCGCAGTTGCAAGTCGGTTTCTAGAGGTCTGCAGTGACCTGTATAATTAATTGCTTCTTGAACTGTCAACTGACTTCTTCCAGTAACAAATTTTATTGTTTGACATCAGCCATCGGTATCTGTCATATTATCTGTGTAATGTATTATTCTCATTGATGTTAATGTTTTGTCTATATTTTTCTATATTGATATTGTATTATACTTGACGTGAAACAAACTTTAAGATATGGATCTCTGAGAAACTTGCAAAGAGTTTAGAAGGCGTATGCTTTCCGGAAAACAAGAATATTCCTTGCATCACAAGCAATCAGTTTACCGCCGTGTGTCAGAATGACGTCAGACATTGCAATGTGATCCCGTCTCTTCGTTTTGCTCAATTCTCCCGATAAATGAAAGGAGGCGACCCCTCTCACGACTCCGCCATCTACCGTCATCTGGTCGATCACGCACAGTTCCGTGCTCTTGACATAGCAAGAAACGTAGAGGGCGCTTGTCACGGGATCTACTGCAACATTTCGGATGGTCTTGCTGTGTGTGATTTCTCGATGTCCGCCTCGTCCGTCCACTACTAACAACGTGTTGTCCCACATACCGCGATGGGCAACTATATCCCCCGTGGGAAGCACTCCTCGTATTCGGATATTGTCCTGACTTGTAATCGTGTCGAGAATTTCTCCATCCCTGTGATTCAGGACGTGTATGGTGGACTGACCGGACTCGGCAACGAGAATCACCCCACGAGGATCGCCTCGATGAACTGTGACATCCACCACTGCAAAGCCCTGTGCCTCGTCGCTCGGTACGGCGTGTACCTTCACCAACTGCCACTGCTTGTCGTAGATGCTTACGCGGCTACTGTAACCCGTTGATGCGCCTTTTAAACACGATTTACCGCAAGCAATCTTCTCGTCATCCAGAACTACGCACGATACGATACAATCACCATTTTGACTCTCCACCACCTTCTCAGTCTTTTTGATGCTCATATCAGTGACGTATGTACCTGCATTAGCGAAATCGGAAACAACCACCTTGTCCTCGCTGACGTATCCCACAATTCCAGGAAACTTCACCTCTTGAGGTATCGCTATGGTATCGGTCAATTCCCAAAGGCCCCAATCGATTCTGCTGTCATGAATATTGTCTCCATTACCTTTTAGAAAACGAACCGTTTGTACAGTGCGCGCTATACTGTCGACCGTGTCCTTCGATGCGCGTTTTTCATGAAAGTCAGTCAGTGACGTCATGAGCTTCTGCCCATCGTCTAAAAGTTTCTCATTATCCAGCATCAAATCTTCTGATTGGTGTAGAGCCTCCTCTATAAAGAGCAGTGTATCTTGTGCCTCGTGTAGAAGAGCGTCTAACTTGACGACTGATTTGTCTTGCAGTTCTTTAAGCGAATTCAACAACTCACTCGACTTTTGTTGAACTAATTCGTGCCTTCCCTTTGCGAGGTCATTCAGGTTTTTAAGTCGCAGCTCCAGCTTTTCTTTAATCTTCTGAATCTCATCATCCGCATTCCGAATCAAATCCTGCTCCTCTTTCCGTACAGTTTCGCGATCTTTTTGTAAGAAGTCTTTGACGAAAAGTTTCACTTCGTCGCTTACGGACTCGAAATGTTTCTCAACTTCGAATATGCTTTCGGTGATGTGATCAGCATGCTTCCTCCAAGAAGCTATTCTGTTGGTTGTCTGATTTGACAGATTAATAAACTTTTCCTGTCTATCTCTGATGACGTCATCAAGATCCATTAGAGAGCATGGAGGCTGGTGGCGGACCGTTATACACGAACTGCAAACGGCTACGCCATGCGAACGACAGAAGAATTCCATGTCTGTCTCGTGCTTCTCGCACCACAATTTTGTGCGGGACGTTTTTGTCCTATATGTAGCGCCCTCTACGTTCCTGATACGTATTCCATGGCGCGAGTTCTTTTCTTTATTCACATCGAGAATGTCATCCATTGCCCCTTTGCAGACAGCTCCTTGGAGAGCGTCCTTTACGTCCCCAAAACCAGATGCCATCTTGAATTGGGAGTGTGAGGTTGTAGGATGTTAGTCTTATTGATGTCTGTAGTTATGACTGGAAATGGAAGAAGACAGTTTAAATATGAATGGGTTACGAAAATAACTGATATCCTTAGATATAGGAAATACAAGTATAACGGCTAAAGGAAAGTTTTGGTTTGTTTCTTTTTTATTTTATTGTAATGATAATGATGATGATGATGATAAAAAATAATGATAACTATCATTATCATTATTATTGTTATTATTATTATTATTATTATTATTATTATTATTATTATTATTATTATCATTATTATTATTATTATTATTATTATTAACATTATCATTATCATCAATATTACCATTACTTTTATTGAAAAGTTCTCCGGGGTGGTATGGGGGCCGGGACTCAGTCGGTGAATTGCCGCCAAAGACCCCCTGCCCGGCGGGAAAGTCTGAGGCAAAGTCGGCGGTGAGGGTTCGCAGCGGCTTAGAGGGTTCGCGGCGGCTTAGAGGGTTCGCAGCCCCCGCTAGACAAGTGACCGGGTACCGGGTACTCGGGGGCAGGAGAAACAATTGACAGGCGCATAATGAACGAATATTTCAATTCAGGAATGGTTTATCAGCACGCTGCTTTTTAGTAAATTAAGATCAAAGTATTTATCTATCTGTACTCTGCGATACAACCATGCTGTTCTTGAATTACTTCTTTTCCGTACATGGTAAACCACTGTGTGTTGGTGGTGGCAAAGTGTAGTTCCAAGCAATTCTTTATTTGTTTGTTTTTTAGTCCGATCAGCCACACAAGCTAACAACTCCTCAACATAATCACAAGTTAAGATATAAGTATCTATACAATTTCAGTCGCATTGATTTACCTGAATTCGTTATAGGTGATAATTACCGTTGTATTAAGTATACTATAACTTGCTGTAAAAGCTAAGAATACTACGGTTACCCTCCACGTTGTGTCCAAATGAGTTTCTGGATTAAATTCGTTCTTCAACTAGGTATTTCGCTCTTGTGTAATGGATATTTATATGTGTACAGGCTTTATAGGCAATGTGCTAACAACTGCTTCTAATCGATTTCAACAGTGCGCACTTCCGTAATCCGGAAGTTCCTCTTTAGATATCCGACAGGGGATATTTTGGTGATCACCTAATAGTGAGGATTCAAATGTCATCTTCGTTATAATCCAAAACACCAACAAGACCAGTTATAGTGTCTGATAGCATATTTAGATATGATCAAAAGTAAAATACATGATGCAATATTATAATAAATGTAATAAGTCTGATCTGTATAGAAATGTGCTTTGTCAGCTAAGGATGACATCAAAAGGCAGAGCGTCAATAACCTACTTTTAGAAGTTATATTTTGAGTCATGTAGGCAAAGAGTAGCGTGAGGGATACATCACGTAGTTAAGGGAAAAGTTCACCTTAATAAACATGTGGACTGAGTGAATGAACACACGTCAGTGAAAATTTGAGGAGAATCAGGCAATCCCTTCAAAGTTTGCAGCCATCGCTGGATGAGAAGACTACTACAGCTTGTGATGTCACATGTGTACAGCGATATAAAGAAAATACAAAGAAAATTCAACATATTTCTAATTTCTCGTATGATAAAAGAGCACCTGGCAATCATATTTCAGAAGGTAGGGGAAATAATATCATTACCTTTAACATATGTCAGCAACAAGTCCAGGGAATGGGTATTTAAAAAAAAAAGAAGAAATTTTCTTGAATTTCCCTTTATAGTTTTCTTATATCGTTCTACGCATGTGACATCAGAAACTGTAGTAGTCTTCTTATCCAACAATGGCAGCACTGAAACTTCAAAAAGTCATAACTTTTTAGAACGGATTGTCCGATTTTCCTCAAACTTTCACTGGTGTGTCCACTGATATTACTGCATTAAATGTAAAGGTTCAATATCTGCCTCATTGGTGTTGGTCCATACCCTGCGTATGGAGAGAGAGAGAGAGAGAGAGAGAGAGAGAGAGAGAGAGAGAGAAGGCTGGTATATATTGCACGTTGCTGCAGTTTCATTAATTAATAACAGTGTTATGAATTAATGAAGCGATAAAATGCATGACTGTTATAGCATCATCCCGCACGTTTACCATTACGGCTTTATGGGGTATTGAGATATCGGAATAATATCGTTCATAGAATTAATGACGGTCAATTTTTGCTTTCCGGGCATGAATGAGACAATTTGAAATAAAACGACTTTGAAACGACAGTTACGAAAATGCATTGAAGGAAGTGATATTGGTGAGTGTGTTACATTTTGATTATGGAGATGGAATATCTGTATTTGCAAGATGTTACTCTTGGCAGAATGAAAGCTACATCAAATTGCATTGATTTGCAGGCAGAATCGAAAAGTTCACGTGCTATTTCGATCTGCACAATGTGTCAAAATTGATAACAGCACTATAGACGGGAGACAATTTGTCGACTTGACATGGAAGTCAACGAAATAAAAACAAAGAAAATGTGAAATCAATGTCGTCTAGCTGATAATGCGATCTTTAGTACAGTAGGTTAAAAAAAAAACAATTCAGCATTGCACAAAAATCGAATAATACATGCGTATGTATAGTATATCACGGCCATCGAACACCATAAATAGCCTTTAGAATTATTTTCTTTCAATTTCAACGAATTGTGCTCAGATGCAAACAGATTTTAACAAGGCGCGTTTAACAAGAACATTGACAGTTACAAATTTCTGTGGAAACAGAGATAAGATTTTGATGCATATGTGAAAGGACTAATACAGGGAAAAAAGTATGATCGACAGTGGTAAGGAATTTCAAGTAGGCCTAAGTCATGCAAGTATTTGTTTTTGCGCATGTACGTATGTGTGGTTTTTCAATGTCGAAATACCATTGTCAATATCAAAAGACCAACGTGTTCTACTAACAATGAATTGCAAGATAAGTTTTCCTTTAATGGTTGGCCAAAGCCGCGTTGACGTCTTCCACACGTCATTATCTATTTTGTGTTCTCTTTATTTTGTAATATACTTTTCTTTGTAGTCAGCCACGGAAAGTTGTTTCGTTAAAAATGCACTATACATGTAATGTAAATTATGCATGACTTTCATGGGGAAACCACTGAAACTGAAAAGGACTTTGGACTTGTGGGATGAGAAGTAAAGTTGCATCCTTCACAAAACACGTGACATATATACTGCTGTTTTTCTTTTTCTTTTCTAATGGCTAAGGTATCCTGGTTTGTACATTTTCTTTTAATGTTAAAAAGTTTACATTACTCTTAGTCTAGATATGACATGGAGACCCAACAAGCATTTTGATATTCTTTATTTGCTTCTTTTGTTTTAATAATGATCATAATGATGGCATCTTTCAACGCGTCGTGTCTGTCACGCAGTGATATTCAGACCTGGCGCAGAATGGAGAGACCTGTTTTTAACATCGCTACATAAAGAGCGAACCACGATTGGAAAGAAAACATAGGCGTATTCTGCAACAACAACAACAACAACAACAACAGCAACAACAACAACAACAACAACAACAACAACAACAACAACAACAAGAACAACAAGAGTAGCAGCAGCAACAAAAACAAAAGGTTTTGAGTTCTTTCTTGAAAAGAGAGAATGATGTCTCCATTCTCAGTTTGCTCACAGGCAACGAGTTCCAGAGACAAGAACCAGACTTGGAGATCGCTCTGTTTCCCGTTTATGACGTGATAGGGGGAACTTAAAGGGTATTAGCAGAGTATAATTAGCGTTATATTAAAAGAATGCTGATTTTTTTTTCCCTTCACCAACTTCAATTATACATAGAGCGACGTATCAAGTTATCATAATATTACTTACTAAGCAGTTTACAGAGACACATAATAAGAGACAAGATGTTTAAGGTAATGACAACTCAGCATCAGCCAAAGAAGAAAAGTTGAGCACGGTGAGCGTGGAAACGCCTCTTATCTTGCGTCCAAGCATATCAAATTTATTGAAACGAAAAGTATAGATTTGAATTTCAGTAACCAATGTTAAGGTCGTTAAAGTAATATGTGGCAGTATCAGTGTCATACCATATGAAAGACGAAGGGAAATATTACAAGGAGGGGTTCCAAAAGCGAACTGCATAATGACACGACAATAGAATTCTTGCTTATACAGCACCGTCTTATCGTGTGACCACATCGCCTAACGTCTTGAGCCCAAATCCCACATGGTCATTCTAACCTCGTATCTAATCTTTTCTTAATGAGCAATGTGAATCAGTTCAGCCACTGAAAAAACAAACAAACATAACATCTGTCCATGAAAATCTGAACATCGATGCCTTTCTGTGTAGCATGTAATGGAGTCACACTCTGCCCATATAGCGTAATACAAAATGTAATATCAACTTCGTTCAAGATTATGTAAACTTTTATGAAGACAGCTTTTTGTATTCACACGATTGATGCAAGGCAGAATATCTATGTTTGTTATTAACTAAGGATTAACGAGCAACGGTAGAAGAAGGATCGCCCTTCCGTGTCTGGTTAATGCTGCAAAGTAACTGCAGCTTGTCGAGTAAAAGAAACAGACAAAATGTTGAAACATGAGAATCGGAAGTAGTATTTGATATCCGCTCAAAATATATTCATGGGCCAACATTAATGTTTACCAAATTCTCATCAGAATGAGACTGGCTTGAAAGAATACAGTATGAAAAGGAGATGTAAAGACATTCTGCGGCTCCGTCACGACTAGTCCAGGCTGTCAGTGGATGTCTTTTTTTTTTTTTTCGCGGAGCAATGCGTTGCTGCAAATGACGCAAATGTTTAAGGGTTTATACGCGTTTCTGTGGCGCAACGCCATTTATTGTCGTTTTTATGTCATCGTTTCGTATTGCTCTGCAAAAAGTCCAGAACCTATGGTGGACTATGTCACACTGCCGTCCAGTCGATAGTTTATCAAGACGATTACAGACCTCTCTATCAAACGGAGATGTTTAAAAAGTGAGGGAAAGAGAGAGAGAGAGAGAGAGAGAGAGAGAGAGAGAGAGGGGGGGGGGGAGGGAGAGACTGAGAGACTGATGAGAAACAACGCATTGATTCTCGAAACCCAATTAACACGCAATATTCTGGATAAGTAAACTCAAATATAAAAGCAAATTCATATCTACAACAATGCATTTCTCGATTTTCTTGTATTCATGACAGACATTGATTTGATTACATGTGATAAAATTCTTCTTGTATTTGAGGGCACTAGTAATCGGCCTACCTGTCTTTCGTTCCGGCTTTTTTCCCCCTCTCCTCATAATTCTAGGTTAACTACTGTTGTTTTCGTAAAGGGTGATGCATTAATATTGATTATGTTGTTTCTTTAACCTTCTCTATCTCTGATTTATAAATTTACATAACCGATAAGAATATTCCATCAATCTCAAAGGAAGATTCTGATAGAAAAGTGACATGAAAGTGAACAAAATCGAAGCTAAATCTAGCTATCGAAGCTAAATCACACACTGTTGGAGTTTTTCTGGACCACTCCAAGGCGTTCGACACAATTGATCATGAGATATTACTGTACAAACTGTCTCATTACGGGATTCATGGCAGCGCCTTGGAGTGGTTCAGAGATTACCTCACAAATCGATCACAATTTGTACACATTAATGATTCTGATTCAAGCACAGCAAATATAACGTGTGGTGTTCCACAAGGCTCCCTTTTGGGACCACTTCTTTTTATTGTGTACATAAATGATTTGCCCAGGTCGTCAGCACTCCTTTCTTTCCTCTTGTTTGCGGACGATTCAAGTCTTTTTTTGACGCACAAAAATCCTACTGAGCTACTTGATATGCTTAACTCTGAGTTGAATCACGTCAATGATTGGATTCAAAGTAACAAATTATCCCTAAATCTAAACAAAACTAATTTGATGGTGTTTAGTAATACAATCACTTGCTTACCTGGCTCAATTTCAATCACAGGAGTAAACTTACAACAGACAAATTCAGTTAAATTTCTTGGTCTTTTAATTGATTGTAAATTATCTTGGCAGGAACAAACAAATCATTTATGTAAATTATTATCAAGAAATGTGGGTGTTATACAGAAGCTTAAGCATGTTTTCCCCACATATATATTACGTACCTTATATTCGACTTTGTTATTGCCGTATCTTCATTATAGCATACTGGCCTGGGGGAATTGTTCCAAAATACGCCTGGAGTCTATCTTTAGAATACAAAAGCGAGCCATAAGGATTATCAATTGTGCCAATTATTTAGCACCGACAAGCCCTCTGTTCAAAAGTAATAACCTCTTAAAGATTTTTGATATATATTCTTACTCCCTTGGGATATTTATGTACCAGTTAACTAAAGACGAATTACCTTATGCTTTCACTCCCATGTTTGTAAAAAATAAAGTTATACATTCCTACCCTACAAGACAGGAAAATTCATTTCATCTTTCTCCCTTGAGAACTGCATTTGCTCTTAAAACAATAGTACATACAGGTCCGACATTCTGGAATAGCCTTGACTCCGACATTACTGAATCGTTGGCATTGAATTGTTTTAAACGTAAACTAAAAAAAAATCCCTTGTGCAGGCTTATATCTAATAATACAACATGCAATTTCATTTGAACTCCCTATTCTTTATCAGATTCGTTGTTTATCATAATAGTACTTCATGTTTTCTTTTCGTTCTTTTTACTGAGTCATTTATGTCAAGGCTATTCCTGAATTAATGAATCATTATGTATCATGTGCATTTTTGCGCATTCTTATAGTTACGTAACTGTGTTGCTCGGGTGACAAGGAGTCTTGTAAGCGCGATACAGGTGGCTACTTTGTATGTCGCTATGCTTTCGTATATTTTATTCCTTTCTTTTACTCTTTTTGCTCTCTTTTCTTTTACGTCCCTTCCCTTCCTTTCATAGTTTTCTTTACTAGGTTGTTTAAGAAGACCAACACTTTCATATATACAGGGACCTACACATTACAAGCTTTGCTTTTTAGTAGGTCCCCACATTTCATGTTTGTTAAATTGTCTTCTCTTGTATTCTTTGTAATTACGACGCTATGTTCAATCTTATGTTCAATCGATCGTATCATGTTTGATGTTTTGAGATGTGGAACAATAAAATCAATCAATCAATCAAAAAATATTGTGTAATATAAATACACAAACATGTAGAAAATTCATTAAAAAATGAACTTGAAACTGACAATGTGTTCTTGGATAAAAAATAAAAGGCAATGGCCGTACTTTAGTTTGTACACCTAAAAACACTGCACCAAGTAGAACAACATCGTCAGCATTTACTTTTAAACAAATCATTTGAAACAAAAGCGAACATAAAAATCTCTGTTTTAGTATAATATGCATTCCACGATGTTGTCACTGTGGAGAATCATTTTCATTCACCACTTGTTCTCTCACTTCAAGGAAGAGGCAAAGTGGCATGGCCATAATTCCACATATGGGCCTTGAGATATCTGGCTGCAATTGTTGTCATTGCGCCACCTTTCTTTCTCACTTTTATTTTCGTGAAAAGGTGAATGCACTTTTGAAACGAATTTCCCTTTCGAAGTACGCCAGAATCTTTGATTTGGTTCAGGCACTCATTTATACCAACATGTAAGAGGCACTTATTACGTCATTTTTTTTTTTTACCGCAACATAAAATCGTGAGAATTTCACACAATGATGTGACCTGTAATTATTTACTCTGAGTTGAAGATATGAGAACAAATATGAAATGATTCGGGTTAATGAAATTTGATATCCTCAATGTCCAATTTCATATTCCATTGATATCTGCTACAGACAGAGATAGATAAGGATTGATCCCATTGGTTCATACCAACAGGCTTCTCTGTGTAAAGCAATTCAAATTGTTCATGATGAATGTCCAAGAGCGTTCTTAAACTGTCTTAAGGAGCTGCTCGACACACGGGTCGTGTCGCATCTCTCACTGTCAAGGTGATTGCTGAGTACACTCATAATTCGTGCCACGCCCAACCCCTCCCACACCTCATTTCCTTACAATTCCTCAGAATATGCCAAAAGGGACTTGGAGAGCTGGGGCAAAGGAGGCGGTATCGGTAAGAACCTTAAAGTTGAATTGAGTGGGGGCAGCAACATTAGTAAAACACATCAGTGAAAGTTTGAGGAAAATCGGACAATCGATGCAAAAGTTATGAATTTTTAAAGTTTTGGTGTTGGATCCGCTGGATGAGGAGACTACTAGAGGTTATGACGTATGAGTGGACAACAATTTAAAGAAAGTATAAATGGAATTCCACAAAAACTCACTTTTCTAGTATAATGAAAGAGCACTTAACTAACAGCTTTCAGAAAGCAGGGGGAATAATAATTGCTAGCCTTAATATACGTCAGTATCAAGTTGACGGAGTGTGTAATTTTCATGAAAAACGAATGTTTGTGGGATTCCCTTTATATTTTCTTTATATTGTTGTCCACTCATACGTCATAACCTGAAGTAGTCTCCTCATCCAGCAGTTCCAACACCAAAACTTTAAAAATTCATAAGTTTTGCGTCGACTGTCCTGTTTTCCTCAAACGTTCACTGATGTGTTCTACTTATGTTGCTGCTTTCACTCAATCCACATTGCTCTTTGGGTTTGGGTTCCCTTTAAGGGACTGTACAGTAGTGGTTGAGGTGAGGATTCAGCTTGTAACGTTTTGCGAGATATTTAGAAACCACTCTAGGAAATGTTAAAGAGTATACAATTCTAAGGGGAATCACAAGTTTATTTGATGAAACTCGGTTTTGAAATGACTAAGATATCTAAAAACAAGGTAAAACAAAGGGATTCTCATAAAAGTCATGGCCTGTCAATTTTACTAGGATCGCTTTTTTGGGATATCTCAGTCATTTGAAGACCAATTTTCATCAAATATAATGTTGAATCCTTCTTGAAATGATACTCTTATTCATATTTTATGAAAGGTTTTTTGTTATCTCATCAAAAAATTTTACAAACCTAAAGTTAGGTCCCGACCAAAACTATACAATCCCTCTAAAACTGTATTCGCCCGGCAAAGAGCGCCAGCAGCAGCATGATGAGGAAGCCCGTCACGAGTCCGGCATTCTGTAGCAGAAGGACCTTGAAGCTCGTCTGGCTCTTGCCATCGGGATCATCGCCTCCTGCATTGTTTATTTCCGGCAGCTGGAGGATAGAAACCAGAAACCGTTTGGGAAAGAACAGTGTTTAAAACACGTTTTAGGAAACAGAAGTGAAGCTCAATGCACGCTCGTTATAACGAACATAATCATAACGAAAAGTCTCCTTAAAGCGAAGAAGAAAAAATCACTTCCCAGATTTATTTTTGATACATTATTTTTACATACGTTATTGTTTGGCTTTAATGAAATTTTGATGTAACGGAAGAAAACGGCTGGTCCCGAGGACTTCGTTATTACGGAGACACCTGTGTAGGTTTCATTCAGAAACGAACTTTGAAAGGGTTACGGATGGAGGCTGCCATGCAAATAATGTGAGAAATAGAATTACATCAGAATGAATTAGTCCTATTCAAAAATATTACAGTTTGAAATAGCATTTGTGTTAGTAGTTCAGATCGTAGATTCAGCGGCTAAAAGTTTGAGAGAATAAGCATTGAAAATGCTGTGCTAAAAACCATTAAGGGTTTTATTCTCTATGAAGCAGTTTAACCCTTTACACAACAAATTCGAAGCAAACACGTGGACGTACCATGTCAACCAATGAAATATAGAGGAACATGCCAGCTGCCAGAGCAAAAATCCATTCGCTGGCCTGGAAGTTTTGTCCCAAGACTAGCCCGAGAATTAGACCGAGATAGCAGGTGCAAGCTGACAAGAAGTTCGCCAGCACGGCCTGTTTGACGGACATCCCAGAATTCAACAGGATGGCGAAGTCACCTGCAAAGGAGAACGTTGCACATGTTTGTACTTCTTGATACACAATTCAACATTTACATTGATTACTAGACCACCTTTTCATCTTTTGATGGTTTGATTCTCCTTTACACATTGAAAATTTATACTTGGTAACTTAAAAAGACTGCGAGGTGAGGATTTAGCTTTGAACATTTTCAGAGGTATTTAGAAGCCCCTCTATAAATTGTTAAAGAGCATACAACTCCATTAAAAGGGAAATTGAAATTTTAATTGATAAAAATCGGTTTTGAAATGACGTGGATATCCAAAAATAAGGTAAAACAAAGAAATCCTAATACAAGTCGCGGCCTCTCGCAATTTATTAGGATTGATTTTTGGGATATCTCAGCCATTTCAAGACCAATTTTCATCAAATAAAAAGTAAATTCATCTATAAATTGCATGTTCTTTCATATTTAGTAAGGTGTTTCTCATAATCTCACAAATACGAACACACACAAAAAAGTTGGAAACCTCTATCTGAACCAAAACTATATCATCCCTTTAAATAAAGTACTTTACAGGACTGGATTCTATGTTATTCAGCTGTCTTGTCAGTACGGCGCACTTTTGGTGTGTGTTTATTGACTACGGCAATAACAAGCTTTACGCCGTCTTGGCAGTTGAGCGTCTTGGCGTTTACATAGAAAGTCAATAAGTTTGTGAAAACAATTACAAGGCGTTTCATCAACTCGAAGACGCGTTGACATTACTTTGGGGTTGCGTAACAATATATATATATTTAGAAATTGATTTTTGTGACAAAGTCGTGATGGTGAAGATTTTTTTTTTCTCGGTTCCAAAATGGAACACATGCTGAAGCTTGCCTGCTTTTGCAATTTCATGTTTTGATTTTGCTTTTTTTTGTCGTCTCGTAGTACTGTATACTGCATCATGATTTCATTTAAAGGTCCTATTTACCTTTGGGAGTAGTGACTTAAAAAAGTTTAAGATATCACAGTTGATGCATATGTGTAGGTCAGTTGTATCACAAAACATCCTACCATATAAAATTTTCACAATAAAGCCTAAAGTATAAAGAGATATCACTATTTTTTCTCAATAAACCATAACAGTAGACGGTTTATTCTGGAAACATCTTTATCATAAATATTGTTCACATTTTGTATATTTAATAGTGCTTAACAACGATTATACTGATTCAAATTTTTGCATTGGTTGTTTCCATCCCTAACTCACATTTTAGAATTATTTTGAAGCACTAAGGCTGGGTGTTTGATTTATCTGCAAATGGTAAATTATGCCTTTAATGAATCCGCGATTTTGATTGTTTGAAATCCGGTGCAAACAACTGCCTTCAACTACTGTCATAAAAGGCTTTAAACCCCCACTGTATCAACCCTATAGAGCTATTTTGACCCCTTCCAGGCCCAAGGGGGGGGGGGCACATAACTTCTTTAATTATATGATGTATGACCGTCATATTTGGCAGATGGGTAGAGCGACTCATACTCTACATGACCCAACATTTGAAATTTCTCACTGTCATCCAATGAGGGCGCTATTTACCAAAATATACAGAAATACATAGGAAATACGCTAAAATCATGCTTTTCCTTTTCATTTCTTTATCCATAGTATAGATGAAGAATTTGTTTGCAAAAACCGCTAAGTCCATATTTGCCATAAGGAGATATTTGCGATTAATGGTCAAGAAAAATAAAGAGAATAATAAGAAAATTTTGCTTCTTTTGACCATAACTTTAAAAATGTACCTTTATATGTAGTGATCGATATATCATTTAAAAGGTATTATTTCGTACTTTATGACTGAGACCGTACTTCAAAATCTTCAAAAATGGACTTATCGGTTTTTGCGATCTTATATCAATCATTTTTGTATTTACCACAAAGGAAAAGCAAGGCCAACCTTCACTATGGTTGAAATCTCTCAAGGTCAACCTGTTGGGGAGCTATTCATTACAATATATGAAACCTATGATGTATTGCTTGGAATGGGTACGTACATTGTTGTGAGTTTAAGGTTGCCCTGGCAACCAGCAACATCGAACATAACTAAATTATAATTATATCAAAATGTTCGCAGTAAGATTTTAGGAAAAGTCACCAAATTTGGTTGAAATCGAGTAAAGGGTGTAGGAGTGGCAAACGAAAATATGGTGTGGGGGGGGGGGCACAGTGCCCCCCCCCCCCTTGGGCTTTATATGGTTAAACCGCCCTCTATTTGTTTATTTGGTTTTTTTTTTTCATTATGACACCATTCCGTACATATTTTTTTGCATTATATTCATTGATTTATACTTCCAAATTGTTGGAAAGTTGAACTGATAAATGTATCACCTTGTATTACGTATTTCCTTTTATTGCTAGGAAAATGAACAATAATTGAATAATGAAAAATAAAACATTTCGAAATGGTACTCATGTTCATGTGTATTGCAAACGCTTGCCTTGCTCAGTATGAGAAGCGATACTTGTATAGACGGGATCTCAATGGAAACACAATGACAGGCTATTTGTGTGCATTGGGCGTTGCAGTAAAAATTCCATTGCTTCCATATGAACACATGGGGACTGCTGAATGCATATTACGCGCATTATATGAGATGTGTGATGGTATTATTACCTAATTCATGAGGGAACTCTTCGCAAATGACAGCCACGGAAGTGCTTATCCCCTGGTAGACGGAGCTCGTAAAGGACGCTCCTATGGCCAGACCGTCTATAAAGTTGTGCAGCCCGTCACCAAATATTATCATGTAGGCCACGATAGCGATCCTGTCTTTACCGTCACGAACGACTTTCAGAGAGCCGTCGTTGGAGGCGCTGTCACCTTCACCCCCGTCTTTGCTTTGGCACTCCCTGTCTTGTTCACTGAGCAGCTCTAATTCGTTTGCTTGCACGTCGTCTCCGTCTTCTACATCCCTATGGGAGATGGCACTGGTCAACATATCCTTCGAAGAGGCATGAGAAAAATGGGAAAAAAAAAGTATATACCATGGTGGCAACGGGGCAACAGCTCCTTTAAAGGAGACCTCCGGATGATTTTCACATTTTTTTTTTATCATATATTCTTTTTTTACAGTTGAACAACGATAAATTACTTATACTGAGTACAGAGTTTCAGACTTTAAAGTGATTGGGATGAGAAATAAGAATGTATTCAAAATTTATAACAAATTGCAATGAACAAGGATGATGACAGGCAACCCTACCATAAGAATGCGTGAGTTGGGGCTCAAGGAAACAGAACAAGAGCAGAAGGTATGCATACATGAGACTCTTATGTCATTAACACTGTTCAGTTTAGGCCTAATTTGTTTGAGATAATCGTCTGGAATGCTCCTTTAAAGAGACCTAAGGAAACAATGTCACGATGGCACTGCATGGACAACATTGAATTCTCTTGAACAGATATAGCAAATGTAAATAAAATGATACCACGATGGCATTGGCCAACATTTCCTTAATCCTCTGCATTCCCCATCAATTACCTATCCATAGGTTTATGTGTAAAATTTGTGCA
Organism: Diadema setosum; assembly: GCF_964275005.1. Lineage (NCBI taxonomy): Eukaryota > Metazoa > Echinodermata > Echinoidea > Diadematoida > Diadematidae > Diadema > Diadema setosum. The sequence continues at coordinate 15,274,296 of NC_092687.1, read as the reverse complement.
CATTTGATTCATTGACATAGAAGGGGTTAAAGAGAACTGAGGAAATGATGTCACAATTCATGGCACTGCGTGGACAACGTTTCTTTTGAAGTGATGTAACAAATGTTAATAAAATGATACCACGATGGCCCTGGGCAACATTTTCCTTTGAACAGACATGTGAAAGTGATATCATCATGACACTAAATGAGCAACATTTCCGTGAAAGAGAACTGAGGAAACGATGCCACAATGGCATTGCACGGACAACATTTCTCTTGAAAAGACATAATGGAATGGTACAATGGTAACACTGGGCAATATTTCCTTTGAAGAGACATGTGAAAATGATATCATGAATGCAGTAAATGAGCAACATTTCCTTGAAAGAGAACTGAGGAAACGATGCCACAATGGCACTGAATGGACAACATTTTCTCTAAAGAGACATAATAGAATAGTACGATGATGACACTAGGGAACATTTCTTTTGAAGAAACATAATAGAATGGTACCATTATGACACTAGGCAACATTTCCTTTGAAGAGAAATGTCAAGTGATATCACGATGGCATCGGCCAACATGGAGAGACATGAGAAAATTCAATGATACATGATGGCACTGGGCAACATATTAATTTAAAAGACATGGCAAAATGATATAATTTTGGCACCTAGAGGGCAATATTCGACTTGAAGAAACATAAGGAAATGATGGCATAACGGCACTGGAACATTAGGTTTTCCTTTAAAGACACATGAGAAAATGATACGATGATGGCAACGGTCATTATTTTCTTTGAAGAGACATGAGGGAATGATACCATTGTGTCACTCCAATATCAATCGAAGAGACATGGAGAAATTATATAATATCGGCACCTCGAGGGCAATATTCGTTCGGAAGAAACATGAGGAAAATATGCCATAATGGCACTGGAGAACGTTTCCCTCGAAGAGGAATGAGACAGCGATACAATGATGGCGCTAGTCACTAAGAGGGAGCACATTTCTTATTTAAAGTGATTGACACAAATAAAACAAATTAATACCTCTTCAGAAAAAAAATATTTGTGCAGTAACCCACTATTGATGACTGCATTGCCTCTTAATATTTCCGTGAAAAACGTGATAAGTGCGTAGAAAATGCAAAATCCATGACTTTCTTCCTTGATTTAGAGGAAACGGCTACACTTTTTGAGTGATTAATTCTATTTTCTTGAAATCATTGCTATATATATATAAATATGTATATATATATATATATATATATATATATATATATATATATGAAGAGTTTGTTTGCAAAAACCGATAAGTCCATATTTGCCAAATGGAGATATTTGCGATTAAAGGTCAAGAAAAATAAAGAGAATAATAAGAAAATTTTTGCTTCTTTTGACCATAACTTCAAAAAAAAAACCTTTATATGTAGTGACCAATATGTCATTTGAAAGGTATTATTTTGTACTTTATGACAGAGATCATGCTTCAAAATCTTCAAAAATGGACTTATCGGTTTTTGCAAACAAACCCTTCATATATATATATATATATATATTATATATAATATATATTGTGTGTGTGAGTCTTTTTTTTTTGGAGGGGGATGGGGCAAGGTCGGAGTAGTTTTATATTTAGTTTAAGTGCACATAACATTGGGGTGCACCTGGGTATGTGACGTAATAATGTGGTGCTACCGTACAGACATTGGTTATAACCAACCTACAAAACGGGCTCTCGTAAACGCTGATCGCGTGAGAAGATTGTGCGTTTTAACAAACATGAACTTTGGCGCAATATGTTTAAATGTCGTTGGTGATAAATTTAAAAATCAACATGGGCAACTGCCCAAGAGGAAAACTTCCACCTAGCTGTAATGAGCCAACGCTGACTGAATGATAATGTTTTAAGAGTAATATGTAGAGTGCATAAGTCTGGGTCTATCTGTGTTTCTGCATGTCATGGGGTTAGATCCGACGTTTTGATTTCTCATTTAAAAAACAAGACGTTGCTGGCATTCCTATGAAGCTGGAGCTCCTTCTGCGTTATCTATGTTAATTTGTAATCGCATTTTGACTACAAATTATTGTAGCAATAATGTTATGCAGTTACAAAGTGTGTTAAACGGCAATGAGTATAGTGGTAAGGCAGATCCGGGTCTGATAGACCTGTTCACATATTGTAGACATGGTAGAAAAGAATGTTAATAATCTTATTTGGATCTTCACAGCTCTGCTTGGACCACTTTCTGTGTATACGTCCGAGCATAACTCATAGGCTAATGCCTCCTGAAATAATAGGCTATATTGAGGTGTTGTTGATGATGATGATGCTGATGACCAATATTTCGACGATGTCTACCATTAAAATTCGTTAGATTATCATTTTTTTTTTCTATCGGGTGCTCGCGCATAATTCTTTAGGTAGGCCTACGTCCACGATACATTACAAGTGAATGAATATAACTGTATAAATTTTAGAAGAAAATAAGATCTGAAAAATCTATCGGGTAACTAAGGGATCATTACTTTATCTAAAGACAACAAAACAATTTAATACCTGAGTGTTGTTACCATCTCTGATACCATTGGTTGCCATGGTATCCACCTGGGGGGTCTGTAAGTATTTGACTCGGTCACTATTAGAGTCGAGATGGTGCATTGCCGTAACATGGATGCTGGACTGTGATGGCACACGCTCGTCGTTTAATCGTGCTCTCTCCTACAGATACAGATTCATTGAAAATTCATGGAAAGTTTGATCTCAAATTGGGCTAAGCGCCATTTTTAAACATTTGATGGAAGTGCATCATGAGATCGAGCACAATAAAACATTTCCAGTGATACCTCACTTGTAACATAACTGCGAATATTTTCGAAGTGAAGTTTAAAAACATAGAGTATATTCTTTTTAATTAGTGTATTTTTTTTTGACAGCTTCAACAAAAGAATGTCTCAAATTTAAATCAAGATATTCAACTCGTCATACGATAAAACTCTTATTTATTTATTACTTTTATTTAACTATCTATCTCTTAATTCAATTGTCTATGGTGGCTTCATCAGTAAGAGGAACACGGTTGTTTGTGAAGACCGTGTGTGGACAATAAACACTTGTATTCATAACCACCCAAATAGTTATCAACAGAAACAACTATAATACATGTAACGTACATAACAGAGGACAAATCACAAATAAATAGAATAAAACAGTAGATATCTATAGAATATGTGACTGAAATCTTCTAACCAGTTATAATAATGATAATAATACTCTTTACATTGAACCGCAGTGAAGGCTGCTCAAAAAGTTCTAAGTAGAGTGCATGATGGATATTAAAGTATAGCAGGAGCCAACAAGAAATAAGGTAATCGTAAGTGTTTGTTTATGAGCTCCACTTACCAATCTCCTGTTGCCTATAATCTTGAGGATTCGCTCCGTGTTAAAGAAGATGTAGATGGCTAAAATGACCACCAGATTCTTCCAAATGTAGCGATGACCGTCGTGTTCTGCAGTCATTCCGTGAGCCTGAAAACACAACGTTGAAAGTTTAAAAGCTCAAAGTTACCGTTACCAAACTCAAATACACATTTGACCATAGTGAGAAATCGTTTGGCCTCTAAAATGAAATAATGTTACAAACGCAAACAGAAAAAAAAAAAAAAAAAAACTGACCAGAAATGAATACGTACACACTTGAACATGGCATAAAACCGAAGGATAATTCAACTTGGGGATAAATGCGAGGGATCACCGAAGTGATGCAGCTTTTTGAGTATGTAACAAACGCAAACAGAAAAACTGACCAGAAATGAATATTATTTATCAGTGGAAAGCTACAGAAGCTATAGCAGTGTGTTTGTGTGTGGCACACACAAACACACTGCTATAGCTTCTGACCATTGAAAATTTAGGGTTTTGGGGACGAACACTGAACTACGGCTTTCTATACAACTCATCCGGAGGTCTCGGGTTCGAATCCCGATGGAATCCATTTTCTTTGCTTAATTTTCCACTATAAAATAATGTTGGCAGAGTAGCGATTATATCTCAAGCCTCATACCGACGATGGCTGGTTAAAATGAATATAGTTATCATTAACGTATCAGGGTAATTACCCCCGGCTAAATACTGATTAGTGATTAGGTTAGAGCAGAGATTAGGATAAAGGTTAGGTTAAGGGTTACAGTTTGGGTTAAGGGTTACAGTTTGGGTTAAGGTTATTATTAGGTTCAGGACTAGAGGATTAGGGTTAGGGTCAGTGGAAGGGTCCGGGGTAATTGCAAAGGGGGTAATTGCCCTAGGGCCATTATTAAAGCACCGAGGCTCGCGTTAATCTTCCTTATTACGGATGAGGAAAACACATTAAAACAATGTGCGCACGCATTCCGTTATATTGCTTTTTCTGTGCGACAACAATAAAATAATCAATTACATCAAAAGTGGCCTCCCAACACCTATTCCTGGTTGTCCAGGCCACCACTGATGTGGATCTTGATATAATAGCATGCATTTGCATGAATGCATCCATTGTTATACCTTTCAATAAATTCTTAGATTTCCCCTTTGATGAAAACAATACATTGTTTTGCCGCTGACGTATTCATCACTTTGTCCCCTCCTCCCACCCCCTCCAAAAAAAAAAAAAAGTCCATCTGTTTTGGATGGTGACACAATGCTGCGATAATTGCTCCAGTGGTATTTTCTCCAAGGAACTACAGGGATAGGTTTATGGTTGTGATAGGGTTTTAGATTTAGTCCGATGTGAGGCATTTGGGATTTGGGTTAGGGTTATGTTGCTGGGTAGAATCTATGTTTGGCTTTAATAGCGTGCAGAATTTTTATAGGAGCAATTGTCATGATTGTCGCAGGAACGAAAGTCGCTCTGGATATTACCTCTGGAATAAGGCTGAGGATGGCGCTGCCACAAAGAGTGCCCACTGCCAGAGCAATGAGGAACATAAGGACGGTCTTGTACAGTTTCTTGTTCATGAGCGGGACAATCCATACCCCAACGAGTGCACCCAAGTTTATCAGAGTGACGAAGAGGAATCCGTAGCCCCATGCTGGATACAACGAGGAGGGAAGAAAGAGATGATAATAGCAATGACGCTCCACGTTGGAAGTACCTCAATTGGATTCAATTCGACTTAATTCAATTCAGTTCAATTCAGTTTAATTAAATCTAATTTAGTTTGAGTCAATTCAACTGAGTGTAAATCAAATCAGAGTACTAGTATGTCTGATTTTCAACAAAACGAACGCAAATGTGGCGATACATAATGATTATAATAAAAATGATAATAATAATAATATGTGACCGTGCAAATCAAAACGAACATAAAGTCGCACACACTGATTTTGCGTGAGGACTGAAAATAAGTGAAATTGGTCAACCTAGCCGAACATGACTTTTTCATATTTTCTGAAAGAGCGGGTCTTCTTTTACATTATGCTAAAATTTGGTATCATAAAACGGGCAGGAAAGTGTGTTTTTTTTTTTTTTTTTTTTTTTTAGCAGTTTATCTCGAACATTTTTGGTAGAATAGTGTGATTAGGTGTGTCTTTAGAATCCCTTTTTCATTTCTGAAAAACCTTGTCCACACTCTTCACTTTCAACTCTAATAACTTTTGAAAGGAAAGTGCTATTGTTTTGAAACTTGATATTAATTATGGACAGAATGTGTTAATGAGGCATGCTTAATTTCAGTTTAATCTAAAAATCCCTTCATTGTTGTTACTCTGGTGGCTTACTTCCTGTTTTTTGTCCCATTCATCGCACAGCCAGCACGGTTTGGTAAAGATTAAGCGCTTGTATAGACACTGTACTTCAGAGTCTCTTTTCTCAGTTCACACTTTTCATGAGTTTGTGCTTTCTGTCCAATATTTAGATAGGTTAGGAGAGTCCATTTGATTTCAGTTATGCATCATTTTAAAGCTTAAAGTCTGCTCTTTCTGAATATGATCTTAACTAAAAATTTATGTCTGGCGACTTTTTGTTTGTTTTGAGGTGCAGGGTCACATACTGTATATCAATTTATAAAGCGCAAAACTTATAGACATATATTCTTCTGCGCTGCACAGTGGAATTGAACGGCAAAAAGAAATCTTTTTAAACAAATTCGCAGGCTTGTCATCATAATGACAGTTAAGTTGGAGACATTTTCGTCTCCAACTTAACTGAAGAAGACGTTGGGATCCACTGATAATAAGTGCTTGTTTGGGTCCATAAGAAATGAAAATGCATGGATTTGGACTAGAGAACCATTCACATAATGACAATTGAAAAAAAGAAAGAAGATAAGCCCACACTTAAAACAAAGAGAATCAACACAGGAGATGGACCTGAAATATAATATTATTGTAAGACATTAAATATAGAGAGTAGTGACAGAGCGACGAGAGAGAGAGAGAGAGAGAGAGAGAGAGAGAGAAAGGAACGGGGGGGGGGGGTGTTTCCTTCCAGTTGTTACATGTTGGCACATTAACACCTACGTTGAATGCAACTACACTTTTTATGGAACAGAATAGAATATGAACTTTTTTTTTTTCAAGTTCATATTTCTCATTGAACATTTCTCTAAGAATGAGTAAGAATGATATACCACGTAAAACGTAATTTAGGAGCTATCAACCTAGTAGGTGATTTAAAAAAAAAATCGTTTTTCACTCACGAGGCACACATCACGTAAAAATAATTATTGAAAAAAAACATTCAAGTTGCCTTTCATGTGTACATGCTCTGTCACATAGCAAAGAAAAATCAAACGGAACGTGTTCGCTCATGCGTAAGATTTTTCTTTGTGTTGATCTATGTAGTTGATAGCTAATTAGATTACCTTAAATTAAAGATATAATGTACAGCGGATAGGGTGCAGATGTTTATTTACACTCAATACAAGGAACGTTTGTGTTTGAAACCAGTTGACGTATACACGAGCTGACATGAACGTTATTTCCGTAAACCCACCTATATAACATACATCGACATTACAATATATTGGTTTAAAAGGTACATTACGAAAATTCCTTCATAAGTTTATTTCGCGTCTGATTTTTACGAAAGTTTTATTGCTTACTTCGATTAAAGGTGAATCTGAACATGTGTGTCGACTCGTTTTGAGCAAACAAAATAAACAGCAAGGGCAAAGTGCCTTTCAATTCTAGCTTTACACTCTTGGGAACATACAGAGGATAAATATTTCATAGGTTGTTATTCATATCGAAAGGAGCCAAAACGCATTTATTTCATTTGATAGAGTAGGAGGTAAAATATTTATAGATTACATTTTTTAGGTTTCATTTTAAAAGTTTTGAAAAGTTTGCAGCAAATTGCATTTGACTTTTTCACTCACCTTCAGCAGTAGACACCTCTGTGACAAGAGAAAAGAAAGGAAAACGCCAACAGATTATCATAAAATTGATTTTGTGAGCTAAAAGTCACGTTTGCTATTCAGAAAATTATTACAATTGTTAAGAAATCATTGCAACACTGCTAAATATCGAAACTTCATATTACGAGACAGAAATCAGAAGTTGCATATATTGATAATCATGAAATCACGGGGTCCCCCCAAGAGACCGACACCTACGAGCCACACAGTCCACGAATTCGACATTAAAAACATATCCATGAGTCAAACAACTCACGAGTCATACAGCCATGAGTTCGACACTTACTACGCAAATAAAGTCAATGAGTATTACACTAGGTACAAACAGCGCACGAGTTCGACAGATGCAACACAGGCCTTGTTTGCTTATTGACGAACTCATGAGCTGTATGACTCGTGGGCTGTATAACTCATGGGCTCTATGACTCGTGGGCTGTATGACTCGTGGGTGTCGGTCTCGTGACGTGCACCCGAAATCAAATTGGTAACTTTCCACTTACCGTTGGCATGAACGACATCTGTAATCAAAAGAAACGCAGGAAACAAATGATCTGTTAATCTTATATATAGTTGTTATGAAACGAAATCGCAATCCCAAATTGCATTATTCTCGCGTAGTCTCCTAATATCATTCCAACATCTGAAATACATATTGGATAAATTGGATAAGTACCCAGGGCGTGAAATTGGTAATTAAAGACATGAAATAAAATAGAGACTGCCTGGAAAGATCAAATATATTTATGTTTCTATACATATATGCATACTGACAACAAGGTATGACAAGGCTGGCATATTTGTTTAAAGGGATGGTACAGTTTCGGTGGAGATGAATATTGGGCTTTAACTTTTTTTTTTTGCGAGATAGTAAGAAAACACTTATGAAATAGTACAGAGCATACCATTTTAAGAGGAATTCAAAGTTTATTTGATGAAAATCGGGTTTGGAATAGCAGAAACAGCCCCCCAAAAAAATGTAAAACAAAACGATCGTCTCAGCCATTTTAAAATCAATTTTCATCAAATAAACGTTGAAATCCTCATGGAATTACATGCTCTTTCGTATTTCATAAAAGGTTTCTCACTATCTCACCCCCCCCCCCAAAAAAAAAAAAAATGATAAAAACCTGAAGTTAAGTCTCAACCAAAACTATACGACCCCTTTTAATCCTTCTTTTCAGAGGTTGCGCCGGGATTTAAGGAGGGAACTAATAAAGCCTTTGCAAGCACCGGTGAAATTGAATGATTTGAAAGAAGTATGATCACTCAATTACATGATTGTATTAAATTGACGTACAATTCAGTCTTTGTGAAGCACTTTATTGAGTAGAGAATACTGCCAGATGTACACTAACAGCAGCAGCTGAAACTGAATGTTTATTAAAAAATATATTCTATAAAACAATGATAGTGCAGAGATATTCTACAGGACTCTCTAGATAAAAAAAAAAAAAAAAAATCAAATAGAAGTATACATATTTACCAGTTCTGTTTGATTCCATTCTATGAGAACAATTTTATCGCTGTACCAGAACGTGTAGGTGACGATATCAGAGTCTCTATTGATTGGGAAAAGAGAAATAGGCAAAAACAGCTATATTATGATCGAAACTTCAATATTCATAACTAAAATTCTCTCTCTCAGTGCGAAAGAAATGTGTAAAACAATTATTTCCCATATTTTTTTTTTTCATTTTCATTTTCATTTTAGAATTGCATTGACATCTTATATCTGTTGTAAATGATTGCTATCATGTTAGATATTAAACATTAGATTTGTGAAGAATTTTCTTCGTCGGAAGAGATATCTAAAGAATAAGAGTGACAATATCAAGTGTCGCTTGCAAACGTCCAATTTTGTGTCAACCAACTCCAGAAACTTCATTCTAAAAATACAAGAGCACACATAAATATTCTCACGTCATAGGGCCACTAAGTATGCAACGTGCAATCTGTTTGGTGTGCATTTGTGATGAACAACAGCACAGAAGAATACTCCAGTTCATCTGGGAAAGAAATATAATGAATTAATACAGCAGGTAGATCACTTAGTGCCGAACAATGACGTAAGAATTCTTTATTTTCAACTCCGCTTAACACTGACTTATTCTTTATTCTTTACGTGGACAAGAGGTTATGCATTAAACCACAACTGATTGTACACTGTAGCTATGCATAAAATCATAATCAAAAGGTTTTAATTAGTGTGTGCCTCCGTAGATTATGCCATACAGCGTTCAAAGAACATTAAATATATATATATATATATATATATATATATATATATATATATATATATATATATATATCTATATATGTAGACTTCATTTGAATTCAGGAGCACTCTTTTATTATGAATATGCAAAACAATACGTCATAGCGATATCAATCAATGCTATTCCGGAACTCAGTTTTGAATAACCTGATATGTAGTGCAGATTGCGAAGTTTTCGCACGAAAACAAAAATTCAAAAGCAAATTTTCTTGAAGAACTATACGACTGTATGGAGTTATTATTATTATTATTATTATTATCATTATTATTATTATTATTATTATTATTATTATTATTATTATTATTATTATTGTAATAATACAGACATCTTTAATCCATAGGGAAGGGGAGTTGAGATAGTGTCCCCCAAAAAACATGAATAATAGGTTACAGACAACTAGCTAAATAATCTCCAAAAATCCCTAGTTTTCGTCTTATTTTTAAAAGCAGTTCGTTTCAATTCTTCAAAACAATTCGGCAACTATCAGACGACGGTGTTATGGTATACAGTAGTATTCAACTTGATTGAAAATGGAAATGGATTTTCCATTAAAATGAATAATAATAAAACCCTTGTCTGCAAAATATCTCATGCTCGTGTTTGGGTATTTCAATCAAAGTCACTCACAGCTTCTGCACCTCAGTCTGGGACGCCGGTAATTCAGATGAAGAACCACAAAAACTCAGCTTGCCAGCCAGGTGACTGATACCTATCGAGCTGGAGTGATCGCGTCTGGATTTTTTCAGTTTCCCATACTCTATGCTTATCCTTGAAAACCACTTGTGATGGCAATTGAAAGAGTGACTTCCGAAGTCATTAACACCAGGATTTTTGTTGTTTTTGTTTGAGACAAATCCCTGTTTTATTTGGGGTACATGCTTACCCTCTATGTGCTGAATCGTACACGGTTCCAGAACGAATATGCAATGCGTCAAAACTACATTTTCCCGTAGCAGAACTATGTATCAATACGTCATGATTGAGAGCATATAGATAAAGACACTTACAAGTTGAGTACTGTTTGATGATCCAACTATCACGTCCCCTTTTCTCACATACTCTGATATATGTAAATATTATCATTGTCATAACTCAACTGAGAACAGTGATAAATCGTCTGTTAGCATATGAAGAGTCAATTCGAAGGGCTTTCATCAAAATCCACATGCTTTAGAGAACCTCGGTTTTTACTGAGGTTGGACTTTGCGATTTATTTATGTATTTGTTTTTAATCGAATCCTAGCCCACGGGGAAGATTCGAAAAACATAATAATATGAGCATCGAAGTGTATGCTCATCGGGAACGGTCGGCTGCGTGTAGAGATTCTTCGGCTATGTGTATACTTACATAGAGATCAGTGATAAACTAGACTGTACACAATTCGTTACGGAGATTCTCGAATATATCCGATATCCATATCCATATAGTATCTCCATGCTACTGGATCTATAATCATGATCTTTTTAAAATCAACGAGATAATCCTCGCTGTGGATGTGTATGATTTTCAGGTGATAGTACAACACGTAAACTATGTGGGTGGGTTTCGTGTGCTTAATAGTATAGTCTGTCTATCAGATGTGCTGACTAACAAAACTCGCCCTTTAGCATACAAGAAACTATGTAGCCTATTATATATATTTATATATGTGAGAATTTTGAACGATGTACAATTGCCAATTTTCGCACCTTATGACATTCTTTCCCTTAGGACACTCCACGATGATCTAAGAAACCAGATTTTTTTTTTCATGTCGTCTCAAAGATTGGTAAATTTCCTTTCAGGAAATGTATGGTTTGGTTGACTTTTGCCTGATATTTTTCATTTGACAAGGACTTAAAGCGTAAAAATACGGTATAAAAACGCTATTTTCACAATAATTTTTGTTTTCAAACTAATGATGTGCCTTTTTTTATGGTACGTGGCATCTAATTTCTCACCATGTTCTGGATCTCACATATCATGGGTATGTATCACAAAATTATTAGAACTTTATGAGCACGTATAAAATTACAGAGAACAATTATCAAAGCCCTAAACAGACGAACGTCCGTGATGCTCTTAATCATGTCGCTGCTGCAAATTCTGCTTTGTTGTCCCAATTGTAATGTATATGAAAATTTGGTGTTCCACCTAATGAACATTTCCTGCAAAAATTGGCTGTACATGGGACGTTACATTCTTTTATACAAAATTATACTCAGTTTTCATCACGGACGTGCTTCCGCTATTTTCTAATAAAGATCGTAGCCCATGAAACGTTATTTGCGATATTGTTCTGAGTCGTAATCAGCTAAGATCTAGCCACAAGATGATATCTTTGTTTTGAGTTTCTGTCCATCCTTTGTCGAATAGGAACCGAAATTATATTTTTAGACAAACCTCCGAGAAAAAAAGAACGTCCGTGATGATTAAAACGTTTTCGAGTGAGACACCATCTTGCTTTGATGGCGAAGGTACATTTTACCTTTGGCTCTCTAGCCGAGGAGCGGCATGTCATTTTTGGAGCGGACTGAGGTTTGTCCGCAGTTTTTTGACCATGCAATTCACCGAAAACCAAGCAAATAATTATTATTTTTTCTCTAAAATTCACCTTCTGTTCCCCTCTAAGCAATACATATGTTGTAAGGATGTCAAAAATTCTTATAATTTGCAATGACAATACCTTTTCAAAATTTTGAAAGAGTTAGGAAGGTTTGGTACTCTTTGCCGATTAGTTATCCATCCTTGAAAATGACCCTAGTTGTAGAACGAACATCCGTGACAATTCCAGCGAACGTCCGTGACGTAAGCAACCCCACCGATAGGTATAACTTGTCCCGAAAGTGTCCTGTATTCTTTAAAAGTTTTGGCTCCAATAGCGACACGGAAAGTTTTAAAAAGTAAACAATGAGTTTACAGCAGTAATCTCAGAATTTTTAAGGCGTTATGGGATCATGATTAACAAACAGTTGAAAATCTACTTACAATTTTACGATTGTTTTCCCTCTATTTATACAAAAAACAGCTTAACACTGAAAACAAAGTTATAGGAAAATGGAATTTTGTGTAATCTGTAATTTCGGTGCATTCAAATTTCTTTCTAATGAGGTTCTGGAGACAATTCGTACTGTAACAGGTTCTGAAAGTTTCGTTCACGGACGTTCTGTCCGAGAAAGGAAATTTCTCATAATTACAAATATATCATTGCACATTAAGTTATGTTAATTGAAAATATTACCAAATCACCGAGTCTCTCATACCCAAAAGTGAATAACATTCAGCTCTCAATTTACCTGCAATAACAAACGGAAAACGTTTTGGTCACGGATGTTCTTTGGTAGAATAAGTCAATGGATTACATAGTAGGAGACAGAAGAACAGTGCCACTTTTTAGTGACAGATGCTCCAAGTGTTTATCTTTTGAGTATGGTAGTTGCCGTCTCAAACAAAACACATCCAGTTTTGGTCTCCATAACGGACGTTCGCTGTAATTGTCATGATATTCAATGCCTTTATTCATTCTTATTTTTCCGTTCACGACGATTTTTCTCTTATTCCCTGAGTAGCCTGAATATGCTGCAACCAAGCAGAAAACAAAAACCAAACCAAACAAACCAAAACAAATCCGAAAAGTGCTACGCAATCACATTCAGGATAATGACGGATGAAGTCTGTCATGGGCATGTGTTGAAGGAGAAACGGAAAAGTTTAAAAAGGACGTGGAAGCAGCTGAATGAAAATGAGAAGAAACAGAGAAGAAATCGGGCTCCTACAAACATAGAAAAGAATTGCTAGTGCACTCCCGTTATACAAAATTCCTCTGGAGAAGGTTTGTTTGTTTGTTTGTTTGTTTGTTTGTTTGTTTATTTTTTTTAATTCATCGAAATGCGGTCACAAGCGAACAGAAATAATGCAGTATATAATTTTCTGATGAAAACACGCAAATCCTCCGCTTATCATGACATAGTGTTTTTTTTTATACTCATCAATGAAAAGCAATGTTAATCTTTGATATTTTCCAAGATTTTTTTTTTTCATTTTACATTGAAGAGACAGAGAGATAGTCAATTTGTTGGTGCTTTTGTGCTTACTTTAAAAACACATGCTAAAAAAAGCAGTAATTAAAGAATAGATTAAAGGTTGCACTTTGCTACGTTCGCTCTTCCAAAGATTCGTTAATCCGAATGTCCAAAGGTTTGCTATTCCGAAAAAAAGATCGTAGTTAATTCAGAAGGTTTCTTATTAAAAATGTTCTTATTCCGAAAGTTTGTTAGTCCGAAAATTAAATATTAAGGTTCATTACTTTTAGGTCCGTTCTTCTAAAAGTGGAATTGGCCTGACATTCACTTAGGTGAAAACGGTTATTATGAGGTTTCGAAATTTTGAGGATTTGGTTGTTAACTTGTTTCTCCACATTGGGATAAGCGAACCTGATTGTTCAAGTTCCAATTAATAAGCCTTTTGATTAACCTTCGGAGATTCCTATCATTTATCGAATGAAAAAAAAAAATAAAAAAACTTCATGATTATACCATCAATTTTCGGATTGACAAACTGTATGAATAACGAGCCTCCGAAATAACGAGCCTCCGAAATGACGCGCTACAAAATGTTTGTTATAACAAACCATATTGTATAATTATCGAAGTCACAAACATCCATCCAAGTTACATGGATATACTGTGTCTTGTTATGACGAAACTTCGCAGTATCGAACCTAATATCATTTCTGACTAATATGATAACACAAATTCTCCTCAGTTACAGTGTGTACCACAAGAAGCAAACGCAGAGGGATTTCTTCCTAACGTATTCGTTTGCCCTCCCCAGCTAAACCTCGTATTTCTATAATGGAGCACATTTCTTTTGTTTTTCTATGTTAATTCTATGTCATAATTAGCTGTGACCATGTTCGTTAAAAGCGAATTTTGCATTGTAGACTTTAGATAACAAATTTAGGACCTGAATCTTTACGTCGTCATAACGAAATTTTGATAAATATATTCGTTCTCAAGGATGGACTACATCACTGAGATTACACGAACGATGCTACTTTCATTTACGAGAGATGGAAAAATTGTTTTCTTTGATTGCTCTGTATGAGAATATAAACAAGCTTTTATAATTCAGAATTGGTAATATCTATTCAGGATTTTGCGGAGGAGTTTGTTCTTGACATGAATTGCGTTTGGTTGTGAGTAGAATGCCTTTCCAACTCAAGAGAGCAGCTGCATTGTTCAATACATTTGTATCTTGTTTGTTCCGAACGTCCGTGAGCTATATGCGAACCTCCGTGATGAAAAACTATGCTATGTTTGTTGGGTTATAGGGACTTCCTAGATCAGACACATGGTAGAAGGGTATGTTATTATTTGGGAGTGAGGATTAAAGTATCGGATAGTGAAATAAGAGGTGGAAATATTGAGTTTCTGTAAAATGCGCGTAAAGTTGAGAAAGTGTTTAGCGGAAGAGCAATATTTCAACAGAAATGACGAATTCGGTTAAATCATCAGTTGTCTACTATTACGTCCAGGTTAAGAGTACAAGCTTGATATTCTGCCTACACGTCCACCTGCCCCTGAAGATATTTCGTTACGATTTTGAACTGAATCAGATCGTTGCAAACTATGTTAAATGGTATTCAAATGTAAGTGCAGTACTATTCCCCACGGACGTTCGTTGCTCTGGACATGGTTAACTTCCTCGGTGAATAAAAACTTGTTCCTCTGGGAAAATCCTAGTATAATTGGGTTCATATTAAAGCTTGAGTTATACTCTTTCAGGTAAGATAAATGATTTGGAGAATTTCCTATTTTGTAAAATTTGCCTTGTTTTGGCTCAGTTGTACATCGTTCAAAATTCTGACCCATATATATATATATATATATATATATATATATATATATATATATACATATATATATATATATATATATATATATATAATATACACACACATTTCATTTCATTTCATTTCATTTCACACATGCATGTTCACATACGCACACACACGCATACACACGCACACACACACACACACACACACACACAAATATATATTATTTTATAGGTGTGTGTTTGCTTTAAACACCTTATGTTTTGATTCCCAGCGGAAAACGATTTTCAATCTCGTGAACTTAAAAAAATTAACAGTAAGATTAATAATAATTTCAAATCTAGCACCGTTCTCTATTTTCTCATATCTCATGACCAGATATGAACATACTGCACATATACACACACACTCCCATACATTTGACTACATGGCAGATATAACTGTATTCATATGCATTGTAAATACGGATAGACCAGGTGAGATGGAAGAGTTTCTTCCAATATAAATCTACAATGTTAATTTCTCTATTCTTAAAGGGTGGGGCAAAGCTGTAGTGTTTGTTCAAAAAGAAACACATGCTTCATGTTGTTGCTGTTGTTTTTTTCACTTGTGTGTATCATCAATTCTCTTGCAGGATTGTTATCAAGCAAATCACGTGCTGTTTTGGAATCCGGACTAGATCTCCTTCACAATTGAATCTGCCATTGTAATATTTTTTTTTCATTTTTTTTTTTCATTTGAGGTACGTTATTTTCCACATTACTGCACATATTTACAATCACGTTATCCATTAGAATTCAAAATACACTCAACATAATTATTTTGACGGGAAACATGATTAAAGGATACATCAGTGATATCAACCAAAGTAGTTACGTATTCTTCTTATTCCAATGTCCTTGTGTGGTTGCATTTCAAACTGATATAAAATCTTAACTCTGCTTTCAAATCTCCAACTAAATAGTCTACATTGAACAAGCATTTGTTTTCTTCATTGTGTTCTCTGACATAATTCCTGTAAACAATGAATTTGACATAGTTAAAAAAAAGTTTGCTAATTTAATCTTTTTGTTACCTATATCATATCCGAGAATAAGAACTTTTTCATTGATATCAATTACAAGATTACTTTCCAATACACTTTTTTTTTTTGCATTTCAGCTTAAAAAAAAATGACAAGTGGTTTCTTTACAATTACAAATAATCCATAAGTTATCATTCAACATTTCTCATTTGAACAAATTATCTTTACTGGGCAATATTCGATGAAAAAGCTTAAAATTGAATTGTTTTATTCTGTTATCATTAATCTGATGAAACTTATATTGCAATACCTTTTTTTCAAATAAAAATCACGGGGTAGATCCAAATAACATTCCCATAAGTATAAACACGAGGGTTCTTGTTTTTTCTTATGCAGAACTTATCTATGATAGTGTTTAGCTGACGTTTTCTCAACACTGATTTTATCACCTTTTGACAACTCAACATCAAATTCTTCTTCTGCCATTGTAATATGCAC
Organism: Diadema setosum; assembly: GCF_964275005.1. NCBI lineage: Eukaryota > Metazoa > Echinodermata > Echinoidea > Diadematoida > Diadematidae > Diadema > Diadema setosum. The sequence goes on along the minus strand of NC_092687.1, from coordinate 15,257,302 downwards.
AATCATAATACACTGTGAATTGATTGAGCGTTGGATGTGATCCATTGGAGTATAACTTGTTAATGCACTTGAACCTTTCAAATTATTGAAATGATAACCACTTCAACTAAGTCACGAACTTGAAGACTATAGTTCTAAAATGTCATGCTGTGTGCACAGGCCAAACGACATCTTACTGGTATTCTGGCATATATACGAGACTGTTCAGCGAATATTTGAAGTGCTTTTCAATAGTGGTCTGGCGTCGTATTAACTCTTTATGTGCCATGGTGAAACCCCCCCTTTGTGCCACGTTATTCCGAGACACGAAGGTAGTCATGCTTTGAGAAAGAATTCTGTTTTTCTAATTAACCTCTACAAATTTCTGTTAAGATGGGCATAATAGTAGGCAAAGTTAACGAGGAATGCCAAACTTTGTTTCTATATAAAGTTTATGACGAATCTATTTTCCATTTCTCTTTCGAATGACCAGTTGCTACATTACTGTAAAGGAATGACTTTTACACATGAAACCGTGACAGAAACTTAGAATGTGGGAGCAAATCTAGATGGGAACACCGCTTGATAGTCAATCACCACATAAAATGCAAGCTGTATATGACAGGAACAAAAACATGAAAAACGCTTTTATTGTGCCGCGGGATTAGCAGTGATTAGCGATTTATCGATCGGTTTTTGGCGGCTTTGTTTGTTGAGCAGAATATGCGAAGTTGGCACGCCGTCGACTGAGCCGTACGTGCGAACGTGGCACATAAAGAGTTAAACTCTTACAGGTCCACGGTCACCCCTCACACAAAACCACACACACACACACACACACACACACACACACACACTTCCACACATACACAACATGCAGTACAGCCGGAAGATGACAAAACTATTTCATATAATAGCGGGCATTTATTTCTTTATTAAAAAAATGCTGGTCAGATACGCGAGATGGACTTGGTATAGTGTTTCATAGTGGAGTGACGTAGTCAAGCTGTATAGGCTGATGAAGATGTTCCATTGACACCCAGCTAACTAAAATTAGGCCATTTTTACTTTCCCATGAACAAAAACAGGTTTGAACCGAGCGATTTACAGTGAAACTAAACCCTCATATACATGTGGATGAAGAAATTGAAGCAATAGTAGTAGAACACATTAGTGAATGCCTATGAAGGAAAATCAGACAATTAAGAATTGTTAAAATTTACTACCCCCCCCAAAAAAAAAGATGATAGCATTATAATCCTTAAAATCACCATCAATCAATTCTAATACTTTTTGCCATTTTTTTTTTCCATCCGTGGTGTCAGTGTTGGACTTGAAGATTTATCATTAAAAAACACACCACCAAAGAAATATGTATTCTTAAACGGATTTTCCTGATTTTCTCAAATTGATGTGTTCTACTAATATTATTCACGTTCACTCAATAACATATCTCACTTTCATTCTACATTAATGTCAACCGTTCCTACGTTGTATACGCAGACGATTTGGCGTAGCATTTCATTTTGGAGAGTGAATTGATCAACCTTGACCATTTTGATAGAGATGCCATTTTGAAAATCATACTTAGAAAAAAAAAACACAACAACATCTAATAAACAAATAAACAACATCAAAGAGGATACTTTCATTCATAAGTTGTTGTTGTTGATGTTGTGTGCGTCTCTCTCTCTCTCTTTGTTTTGTTTTGTTTGTTTGTTTGTTTGTTGTTGTTGTTGTTGTTGTTGTTTTTTTTTTTTGGGGGGGGGGGGGAGTTGCATAAAAGGCACCGTCTGATAAACCTGAACGAATACTACTAGTCAATACCCACACGAGTGGACCGGGTGTAATATTACATGATTGGCGATTAGTGACCGGCTGATGAAGATGCACGTTGGAAACATAATATGTTTCAAACATACGTTTTCATTATGAAAATAAGCGAGGACAACAACAACAACAATGACAGCAGCAACGACAACATCAACGATAAGATGCCCACAACCAGATGAAATTAGTCATGAAGGTGTACCGTTTTACCTTACCCTATAGCCACTAATGGCAGCCAGGTCGTACATGAGTAATTTTTGCAAGGTTCATACCATAAAGATATTTCAACAAAATTATTGTTGCATCATTATTGAACACTGAGCAGGAACAAGGAGTGGATATAAACACAAATTCTTGAATTCTAAATTTTTGTTCTGTTTTGTTCTTATTCATTGAGCAACAAAAACCGATAAATACAATGAAAGAGCGAAGAAAAACAAATCAAATTAATTTACAGGGCAGCGGAGACTGGGGCGTCACCCTCCCTCACACTCCCTCTCCCTCCTAGCACGAAGATATTATCTTTAAGTGTATGTAAAGGAACATAAAATCTTAAATTGACATTGTGAATGATATTTTCGTAGTTCAAAAGCCAAAAGTAGTAGTATTAATGTATGGCGAAAATGTTTGAATTTGCAAGAAAGTATCACTTTTTTTTTTTTTGCTATGCATGACGTCGTCTTCTATACTGCGTCACCATGCATTTCTCCACATTCACCCCACATCTTCGTTTCTTCCTCTGACACCCTCCAGACCAGGTTACACCAGAACAAAATTGTCTAAAATAGGCAGCGAATATTGCTTCTTTAATTCCCTCTCCCAAACACTCGGGACACTATCCTAGCCTAGAGAAATATGAATGTGCATTCAGAAAGTCAAAGTACAATAAGAAGTCAAAAGTTGAATCAATAGATAAAGATTACAAACTGAGACACTAGGATCGACTCAAAGAGGTTGTATACGAATCTCTTGGACGCACACAGTGTCAATGTGGATTGCATACGGTAAGTGACCATCCTCGGATACATCATTCAGCTTGAGTGCTTGTCCTTCGATGTTTCCATGACACTGCCGATACGCTTCACAGATCAGTCCGACGTTATGTGTATAAGGGACTCGTAACTCATTACCCCAACATTGCCATTTTAATCGGCGAGACAAAAGTGAACGTACCCCCCTTTGTCGGCACTCTGGTGTAGCAACATCTCTAGAGGCAACATGTGGTTAACATGGGCTGGCCTCTTATGTCTCCTGGTATCAGTTTGCCATGCTATTAACGGTAAGTTCCTGTCCTAAAGATGTATTACCTATAAGTGAAAAAAAAAACCTTGTAAAACGTGCAAAATGACACTCATCTGAGTGTATTCCATAATCCGTATTCCAGAATGGATGAAACTCGTAACACGTAGGCTCTGCTCATATATTTCCTGTATTTAACGGATTTGGGTATGGTTTACTTAAGAAATAAAGTGTAATGTAAACTCAAAACTCTTACGAATCAGAAAATGGGTATAGAACTTCCGTCGTGCCTTCAGTGAATGAATGGTCCTTATATGTTATTGGTCGGAGCATCGCACGACGTCAGTTTTAAATCCAGTTTCTGATTTACAACAATTTGCAGGTTATACTATTTTGTATATTTCAGCAGGTTTTACGGAAAACAGTTTTACGTGAAAAATCTGAAATGACTCTTTACCATATTACATATTAAGGGTGTCCGCTACTCTTTTCTTTCATAACCTTTTTTTTTTGAGACGTAGATACTTAATTCTTTCTTTTCTGCATTACATGACTCCAATTATGAGACTAATTTCTTTCTTTCCGTCTGAGAGTCATTCAGTCCGTTAAAATGTCTTTATGTTTCCCATTCCCGACTTGCGTATTCTAATTTTTGTACTATAGGCTTTAAGTGTAAGTTACGCTACGCTAGGCAACGTGTCTGCAATTTGAGTACAGAAGGTAGATTTGCATTCAAAAAAATAAAGAGCGGTTACACACGGTCAAAAATTCGTCATTTGAATGATTATTCCAGTGAAAAATGATTCTAATGAAGAATTTTTAGCACGTGTGGAAGCAAATTAGAATCACGAATGCTAATCACAATCACGAATTCAAATTCTAGTCCGGAGGTGAATTCCAGTGAAGTTTCACTCAAATTACAGAGCAAAATTTGCGTGTGTAATGCTTGACCTCCAAAACATATTTTGAGGGGCTGAGCTTACGTGACCTTTCAAGCACTTCCGTAGATAATACGCGCGCCGCATGCATGCACTCGATCGTACGTTTTGATTGACAAGTCACCAAAGATTACGTAGCGCCTTAGCTCGAGAATTCGAATTGTAATCAGAGTTTTCGAGCGAGCGTGTGTAAGGTCCGATAATTCTAAAGACGAATTGCAATCATCATTACCATGATGATTCAAGTTACGAATTTTCTCTCGTGTGTAACCGGTCAAAGAGAAATCCATAGTGAACTGATACTGACAGTAACAAGTATCACAGTGAGGTTTCGAAAGGAAAGGATCCTGCTTCAGCTGCAAAATTCTTCTGACATCGCAAGATTGTGTATTCAGTCAACTTGAAGAAATATTATCATTATTGATAAACTGTCATGAGAGAAAAATAGAAAATTTTGTTCAAAATGTATGCCTTCTTGGTTAATTCGGTCAATCGTCTCCTTCACGTTGGAAATAAAAATACTACACTTTCCGTTAGGCTTAAATCTGTCATAAATTTGTCAGATTTTTCTGAAAAAGATTTTCATTTTACTCACCGTTCTGCATTCGATGTTCCCACGTATCATATCGGGAGCAACATAGCTCTAAACACAATCACAACAATGATAACTTGTAAAGAAACAGGTTTGATGACCTATACTTGATATAGACTTTGTTTCGTTTTGTTTTCTCATATTATATTCCTTGCCAATGGAGAACGTGGTATGAAATGAATCTGTTATTGTTCATTACAATCATGCTGGACTCTCTATGGCAGTCCATGAACAGTGCAATATTTCGCAGTCCTTTAAGCAAGAGGAAAATCCAGCCACACTAATTGGCAAGCTTTAGCGTTTGTATTTGCAAAGCTTCGGGTGATAAGTTCTTTTCTACTCGATAATGGGTCGGAAATGGACGCGTTGTCCTGAATTATGTAACGGCCGTCGTATGACAATGAAATGGCCTGAGAATAAGACAAAAGTTTATTGACACAAGACGGATATTTACTCATTTTCTAAAACTCTAATTAGGCTAATGGGACTCTTCTTCCGTAAAATTCGTACTTTCCCTGATGATGCACGAACAATTTTCACCCTCGCAGTTTCACTAATATATTGTTCGACAATTCTTCATTGTCTTACTCCACAAGAAAAAAATTAATTTCATAAGACTTTTCCTCTCAAAGAATCATGTATACCGTATGTCCCCAAAACAATTACAACCGGACCCTCCTCAATGATAACTTTAAAAATAGTGAATCAATCCAAATACAATTCAGGGTATGAAATTATAACTTATTACCCACATCTTACATATGTGACTCTGCACCACAAAACAAACAAAAAGTCGCCAGACATGAATTTTTAGTTAAGACCATATTCTAAAAGAGCAGACTCTAAGCTTTAAAATGATGTATAACTCAATTCAAATGGTCTCTCTTAACCTATCTAAATATTGAAAAGAAAGCACAAAATCAGGAAAAGCGTGAACTGAGAAAAGAGGCTCTAAATTACAGTGTCTATTCAAGCGCTTAATCTTGACCAAACCGTGCTGGCTGTGCGATGAATGGGACAAAAAACAGGAAGTAAACCACTAGAGTAACAACAATGAAGGGATTAGCAAATTAAACTGAAATTAAGCATGCCTAACACATATTGTCCATAATTAATGCCAACTTTCAAATCGGTAGCACTATCCTTTCAAAAGTTATTAGAGTTGAAAGTGAAGAGTGTGTACAAGGTTTTTCAGAATTGAAAAAGGGACTCTAAAGACACACCTAATCACACTATTCTACCAAAAATGTTCAAAATAAACTGCTAAAAAACACACTTTCCCGCCCGTTTTATGATAACAAATTTTATCATAATGTAAAAGAAGACCTGCTCCTTCAGAAAATATGAAAAAGTCAAGATCGGCTAGGTTGACACATTTCACTTATTTTCAGTCCTCACGCATAATCAGTGTGTGCGACTTTATGTTCGTTTTGTGCTGCACGGTCACATGTGTCTTACAGAAAACCCCATTCGATTTGCTTCAGCGGTCAAAGAGAAAGGAGGAATTTTGTAGAGCATGTCAGGAATCCTCTCACTCCAAGCTCTGTCCACTGTGTTCACACATTATGCAGATCCAAGAGCATCCAGGTGCTAAACTTGAAAGTATCAGATCAGGATCAGATTGATCCTGATAATGTAAATCATAACAAGGAATCAGAAAAAAAGTTTTAGTTTAAAACGCAAAACCACATCCTAACTAATGTACATCTAGTGTATGTATGATTCAGGTTTTTATGTATTATTGTGTATCGCCTCTACTTTCATATCCTTTGTTGCGACAGATCAAACATGGTCCAGCCAGGGTCAGCTGATACATGACTTACTTGATACTGGATACGACGTCAGAATAATTCCGGGTGTTGCTGGGCAACCGGTGAAAGTTCGCATTACCTTTTACTTATCATCCATCCTCCATTTGGTAAGAAGGGATATCATAGATAATATCAAATACGATCCCTAGTATAATTAGTATAATTTCATACATTTGATGTTAATTACCTATAATCCCAATAAATAAACAATTATTGCAGATAGCACGTGCAAGTTCATACGACTGCATAATAGAAAATGAAGGAGAAATAGTGTACGCAATTTCAATCAGTTGAACTGAGGTACATGCAGCTCCAAACAATATTGCATGATACTCTAGTACTCTACTTGTACAGACTATAGACTACCAGGAAACGATCTACTCTGGACATTCTACCTTCGGAATTATTCGCTTTTGCCTCTCGTATTTTGGTTTTGTGTATGTTATGCTTTTATCGAAAGGCGGATAAAGATATAATTTGTTAATCATTTCGCTCCTCTGTAGAGAACACATGTTGGAAATATCAGGAACCGGAATACTTTAGCGATTATCTTTTCATAAAAATGTGATATTTGAAGTCATTTCTTTCTTGACAAGAAGTACTATGCGTATAAGTCTTAAACTATCATAAAGAAAATCGTGTATGGATAAGTAACTATGGGGATGCTTAATACTACTAAGCTGTATTTGGAATTTCCGTCTGCCAGTGAGAAGTAATTGAGGATCCTTACATAAAAACCAATGCAGAAAATGCAATGCTGTCAGTTCATACTTCATTTATTTTCCTTTAACAATCAGGATGAAAGAAATCAAGTTTTCCATGGCTCCTCGTACATTAAAGTGGTGAGTTGATATTGAAGAAACATTGAATAAAAAACTCCTCAACTCTGTTCATTTGTTAGGGTGTCAACATTTTAGACTGCTTCACCTCTTTCACCTACCTCACTTTTCACGAGTCGTTATTACAAATGTGAGACATACGCGGTGAGTGAAACACGCATTGACAGTCGAAAGTGATAGCCGGAGATTTTTTATGGTAAAATTACATTGATAAAGACACACAGATGAGTAGAATGAATTGTCTTGATTACAGCCTTTCCAAGCTCTTGTAACAGCACTCTATGTGAACCATGAAACCGATTAGCCACCACTGGAAGGCTTAAAGGTACTGTTTACCATTTGGAACAGTGATTTAAAATTTTTGAGATATCACATTTGATGCACACGTGTAGGTCAGTTCTTTTACAAAACATCTTACCCTATAAAAAATCGTAATAAAGCCTAAAATATAAGGAGATATCATTGTATTTCCTAATAAACCATATCTGTAGATGGTTTAGTCTAGAAACACCTTTTTTATTTTAACTATTGTTTCACACTTTTACATCGATTGTTTTCATTTCTAACCCATACTGTAGAATTGTTTTGAAGAGCTTAACCTGGGTTTTTGTTTCATCTCAAAATGTGTGCAATGTACGATCGTTTAAATGAACGAAATCGTTGCCCTTGCTTCATGACATGAACGCAACATTCATGATAATGTTACTATTTCGTAAGGACTTTTTTTTTCTTTTAAACCGCGGCGTGAAAGATCTAATGGTTTATACAAAATGAACTTGGTTTTGCAATTACATAATTCTTTAGATGAATCGTAATCGATAAGGTAATTATCTCAATCACCAAAGAAAAAAAAAACAATAAAGGAAATTATCTCAATCACCAAAGGAAAAAAAAAAACAATAAAGGAAACGTTTATGAGAATAGCAATACGAAGTGGCTTTTCACCAACTTTCGGGTGTGATCTGTGAATAGTCAACCCGATGATTTAAAAAAAATTCAATCGAGGATCTCAAAAGACAACCGACGAAGCTGGGACTAGGAAAAAAAAAAATCAGCTAAAATATGTAAGGAATCACCAACTTAATAAACTATTTAACATACCCTCTACAGACGATGCAACTCCCATATGCAACCTTTAATCCTTAGGTCTATTGCTAAATAGCAACCACTATTTTTTCGTCTTGAATGTCAGGTGAATAAGTCAGTATTTCTGTTTGTAATTGTTAATTTTCCGTTGTTCTCTTTGACCAAGAATTGGAATGATTCTCGCCTTACTTGGGATCCGGCCGATTATGACAACATCAGTCGTGTATATGTCCCAATGGAATCCGTATGGACCCCGCCGATGCTGATCTTCAACTCGTAAGTGTTGCCGATTTGACAACAACACATTTTTAAACATCAGCTCGAGGTGAATTGCCACTGGGCTTACAATCCGTGACGATAAAAATGACACTGTATCTCAGAACACCATCAATCCATCAAAAAAAAAAAATAAATATATATATATATATTAGCCAGCTGCACCTCATAGGTACAGCGCACTCCCGTTATAGTGAATACGGATATAACTAAATTCCCGTTAAAACGAAGTACAAATTCAGGCCACGCCTTATTCGGCTCTATGTTTTTATTATTCAGATATATCGAAATTTCCATAATAACGAAAGAAATCTGCCAGTCCCGAGAACTTCGTTATAACGGGAGTCCACTGTATTGCACATCGTTACGATATGAAAATCAACGCCGATTAATCAAATTCGATCTACCGCCGAGAAAGGGAGACCTAACGAAGTTCTAAACGTCAATTTGATATAAATATCCACAAGGTGGAACAATAGCGCGATCAATACGTTATACACATTATTTTCTGCAAATAACAGTTATTTCGCTTTGCTCGTGATTTCCTCCTAATACTATAGTTCATTCATGGACGCAATAAAAGCAATGTCGTTCATGTATTTCATTCTAACTAAAAACAAACAAACAAAGGAAGTACATGAAAGACAAACATTTTGTTACAAACATAGAAAATAAGGGACAATGATAACAACATCTGACTTTTTCACTTTTGAAGGGTTCCTGTGTAATAAACCGATTCACCCTTTATTCACAATGCAAAATCGAGCAAATGGAGACATTCAATTCGTTTTGTATCCTGTATTATCAGAATTGCTTCTCACTCGGCTGAGAGTCCCCTGCAGCCGGGCGCTTCGAAGGTTGCAGTAAACCAAGATGGTTCTGCCCAGATCCAAACCTCCCTTCTTCACTCCACCACCTGCGACATCAACCTTAAGGCGTTTCCCTTCGACTCGCACGTGTGCGTCGTGATCTTCGTCTCGCAGGGTCTCCGCAGCGACGTCTTCAAGTTCGAGCCGGCGCAGGTTCTGTCTCTGGACGATACTTATCCGCAGTGGCTCTTGACGGCTCTTACCGCGGACGCTGTAGAAGGAAGCGATCAACTGCACAACGAAACCGTCTCCTTCCTGAACGTGAGGTTCACCTTGGAACGACTGCCTGACTTCTTCCTGCGCATGGTCGCCGCTCCCCTACAGCTGCTGAACGCGCTTGCTCTGATCACTTTCATCATCCCTTTGAAAAGTGGCGAGCGAGTATCCTCATGCCTTTCCCTCGTCCTCGGACAGATGGTCTTTCAAATCATCATTGCAGATATCCTACCGAGGACTTCGCGGGCTGACAGCGAGCCGATCCTCATGAACTTCCCCTTATGGAACAAACACAGTGTTACCACAGTGTGTTCACATAGTTGACTATGTGTAAACAATGTGTTAACCATGTGGTCACAGTGTTGTCACAGTGTGGTATTTGAGATCACATAGTGTACCACATAATTGGCATACCGAACACAGAGTGGCACACATATACCACAGTGTGGTATAGTGTTACGACAGTGTGTTCACATAGTTGACTATGTGTAAACAATGTGCTAACCATGTGGTCACAGCGTTGTCACGGAGTGAGATTTGAGATCACATAGTGTACCATATTATTGGCATCCTGAACACAGAGTGACACACAAATACCACAGTGTGGTATATATCGAACTATGTGTAAACCCTGTGTTCATAATGCAACCACAGTCTGGTATTTCAGTTTAAGTGTTTTACCACATAATCCCCACATAGATCACATGCTGAACACACTGTGATTCCTGTTTGACACAGTGTGGCATATTTTTAACTATGTGTAAACCCTGTGTTGATAGTGTTGTCACACTGTGGAATTTCAGATCATTCATTTACCACATAATCCACACAGACTTACCACAGTGTGGTATATATTGAACTATGTGTAAACCCTGTGCTCGGTGTTGTCACTTTGTGGGTTTCAGATCATTCACCTGCATCATCTCCACATACTTGGCATACTAAACACACAGTGTGGTATATATTGAAATATGTGCATTCCTGTGTCCATAATGTTGTTACACTCAAGTGGGAGCGCTGAGATACAGAATGTGATACTTCATGCGGTATTCCTGTGGTGTTCCTGTGGTATTCCTGTGGTGACACTGTGGTATTCCTGTGGTGACACTGTGGTATTCGTGTGGTAACACTGTGGTATTCCTGTGGTACAGACTTTGCATAGCTCATGAATATTTATAAAAAGCAACCTAAATTTGAGAAAATTCATAAAATACTTCTAAATTCCAAGTATTTGTGATGGGATTTCCTGTGAACTATTGTCTAACAATGTTATGTTATACCAATGTCATAAATTTTGTTATGAAAAGGTAATTTTATATTCAATAACAGTGTTATCTAGTCAGTAACCGTGCCTTCATGCATTACAAATGAAGGGTTTGTTTGCAAAAACCGATAAGTCCATTTTTGAAGATTTTGAAGTACGATCTCTGCCATAATGTACAAAATAATACCTTTTAAATGATATATTGGTCACTACATATAGAGGTATATTTTTGAAGTTATGGTCAAAAGAAGCAAAAATTTTCTTATTATTCTCTTTATTTTTCTTGACCTTTAATCGCAAATATCTCCATTTAGCAAATATGGACTTATCGGTTTTTGCAAACAAACTCTTCAAATATTGATACATCTGATGACTATGTGGTATTAGATACATTTGATGACTATGTGGTGACTACCACATTGTACTGTGGTAGACTATGTGGTGAATACCATAGTGTGGTGGACTATGTGGTGACTGCCACAGTGTGGTAGACAATGTGGTGAATACCATAGTGTGGTGGATTATGTGGTGACTACCACAGTGTAATGGACTATGTGGTTATAACCCTATGGTCATAGTGTGTGAGACTGTGGTTTGATTCACAGTGTTTTTAATATGTGTTTTGGACCATGTGTTGCACAGTGTGCTGACGCTGTGTTGCACAGTGTGCTGACGCTGTGTTTCACACTGTGGTAAATACACAGTGTTACCACACGTCCCAAAATCACATATAAAACACATATTTAACACATGTGTTCGACACTGTGTTACACATTGTGTTCCACACTGTGTTCGACACTGTGTGCCACACTGTGTTGCACACTGTGTTACATGGTGTGGTAAAACTGTGTTCTTTCCATAAGGGTCGTCTTGTCCTCGTTCCTCAACCTGGTCTGCATTACTGCAGGATCGGCCATGACAGTGAACCTTAGTTTCCAATCTTGGCGAATTCGGAATCGGACCTCGAGATATATAGTTTTCCACGTCCTTGCTGCAATTGCCCTCATGAAAATACCAAAGAGTCGGTGTAAAAATGGTAAAGAGAATGTTTCTTTTTTTGGATATCTTAAATTCCTAAAATAAGAACAATTGTCAAAATCTAGAGAACAGTGGTCTTATCTTGAAGGGCTTGATAGTTAAAACGGGTTAAGCTCCAGTTTTGATATTTTCAAAATAGGTCCATCAGAAAATAAATCCAAATAAAACCTCTCCAATCCCTGGAAGGAACACAGTGTCCCACAGTGTGGAAACACAGTGTGAAATCTCTTCACCTTCTAAAATTCGAGCGTTTTAACAGTGTGAACACATAAATTCACAGTGTGAAACAAAATAGTACTATGTGAACACTTTATGAAAACCACACCACAGTGAGAAATCATCTTCACACTGCTAGATTCGAGCATTTTCATATTGTCGAATATGTGAACAGACTTTGAACACACTGTGGGACACTGTTTTTTCCCCGTAGGGATGATGCGTTACTTGCTTTGCTAAAGCAATAACCCAAATCTGTTATAATCCCATTTGTTTTTAGCACTTGTAGTGTATGTCAAATTGACAAAAAGCGGAGTTGACTCTTGTAACGTTGACAAATTTCAGTTGGTAAATTGGGTCAACCAACTGCAAAACATTCCCTTTTTCAACACAGACTGGAATCATTATATGATATTTATTCTCTTATTTTTTTTATAGTTCCAATTGCATAAATTCTATTTGTCATGACTGAAAAAAAAACAAACAAAACATTGAAACAATTGCATACGTGACGTCATGAAACCATCAGTTCATTGATTGATGTCAAATTCAAAACATAAACACCAGGGCCCCATTTCATAAAAGATGTTAGGATAGCAACTTTTGCTTGGATGGCATTTTCACGAAGCAACAGGCAATCAGGATGTTTCATTCTTATCGTTACCATGGTAATTGCCATTGCAGCAAGAGTTGCTATCATAATCACATGTTTATGAAATTAGGCCCTAAACTGTGTAAAGGTAGACATTTCTTTTGCGAGTTACAGCGCCGATCGTGTATAAATTAGCTTGTTTATTCATGTCGTTTTCACCTTTTTTTTTCATCTGTACAGATGCTAGTCCAGTTGAGGAGATGAGCCGAAGGGAATGTAAACAAGATGAAGTCGAAAAGAGCAGTAATATTCCGTTGGATACAGGAAACCTCTCGTCACCTAGGGAGGATGTACGTGTGTCATATATATATATATATGTATATATATATATATATATATATATATATATATATATATATATATATGAAGAGTTTGTTTGCAAAAACCGATAAGTCCATATTTGTCAAATGGAGATATTTACCATTAAAGGTCTAGAAAAATAAAGAGAATAATAAGAACATGTTTGTACCTTTATATGTAGTGAACAATATATCATTTAAAAGGTATTATTTTGTACTTTATGACAGAGACCATACTCTAAAATCGTCAAAAATGGACTTATCGGTTTTTGCAAACAAACTCTTCATAAATTTATATATATATGTGTGTGTGTGTGTGTGTGTGTGCGTGTGTTTGTGTAAGTGTGTGTGACCGTGCACCGCAAAACAAACAAAAAATCGCACCCCTTGATTTTAAGTGAGGATTCAAAAAAGGTGAAATGGGTCAACCAAGTCAATATTAAGTTTTTCCTTTTTTTCTGAAAGAGCTACCCTTCTTCTAGAGTATTCTTAAGTTTGGGATCATAAGATGAATGGGAAAGTGCTTTTTTAGTAGTTTTTCTACAACCCTTTTTGTACAGTAGTGAGCTCGGGTATGTCCTAGAGATCCCTTTTCATTTCTCGATAATCCTTTGCACACTCTTCACTTTCAAGTCTGACAACTTTTGAAGGGATAACACATACTGCTTTGAAAGTTGGTATTAATCATGGACTGAATGTGTTAATACAGCGTGCTCATTTTCAACTTAATCTAATAATCCCTTTATTATTGTTGCTCCAGTGGTTTACATCCTGTTTTTGTCGTGTTTGGTAAAGATTAACGGCTTAGATAGACAGATAGACCCTGTACTTCAGAGCCTTCTTCTCGGTTCACACTTTTCCAGAGTGTGTGCTTTCTTTCCAAGATACAGATAGGTTAGGAGAGTCCATTTCAATTGAGCTATAGAGCATTGTAAAGCTTAGAATCTGCTCTTTCAGAATCTGCCCCTTAACTAAAAATCTATGTCTGGCGACGTTTTGTTGGTTTTGTGATGCAGGGTCACATATATATGTATGTCTGTATATCGCTACTCTTGTAGCGAATCAATAGTCTTCAACTTGCGGTAGGTGATCTTCTACTTCACAGGCTTGGGTTTCTCGAGTTGAAGGAGACAGTGGACAGAGCTGTGATCTGATATCGAGTCCTGGATACGTACTTAATTTATGCCTTCCACATCAATATGGGTGATGGTCAGATCTAAAATGTGACCTGACTCGTGAGTAGGCTCATCCACAATCTGCTGCAGATTATGATCTAGGAGAAGTCTCTGGAAAGCTTTAGTGTCACTGGATTGTTGGTTTTCCCAGTGGATGTTAAAGTCACCAAGAATGAACAATTTCCCAGTGAACAAGGAATGTCTATCTAACAAAACTGAGAACTCATGGATGAACTCAGTAAACGTACAACAATTCTTACGTGATGGTGGTGGACGGTAAACCACAATTACCTTAATCCTTGCAGTACCATGTGACAAATCAGTTTCCATAAACTCAAATGATTTAGGTTGAACGTTGGTTCTTACTGCCTTTGAGCACAGACTTGATTTGTACAAAAGACCTACACCTCCACCCCTGCGATACTTCCGAGGGACATGAAGCAGTCTGTATCCAGAAGGAGTTACTCTCGCTGCGCTCTGGGGCTCGCCTGACTTGAACCAAGTTTCAGTCAATGCTAGAACATCAATATCATGATCTATCAGATGATCCTTAATTAAATCAGATTTATTGCATGCTGACTGACAGTTAATCAGACCAAGAGTAAAGAGAGCATGCACAACTACAGGAAGAGTTGAACTCTTCATAGCTTTGGATTCACTCTCAATAATTTGCTTCTTCTTACCACCACGGCGCGGCGGCCCCTGTGACCATTGCGCCTCTTGTGTATTCCCAAGGTCCTCAATTTTCCATAAGTAGAAGCAGCTAACATGCGTTGGTTAAAGCTCATACCATTCCATATTGACTTCAGTTCACTTGTGCTGTACTGAATAAGTGGCATTCCTGGGGAGAGTCTACTCTGGCAGAGCTATTGACATTGGTGGTACTAAGAAGAAGCTACACAATGGACACTGCATGTCATCCTATTGTGTGTGATTCCGGTTGGTTGCACAGAAGAAGCACCCAGCTAAAGCCCATGAACTTCAGAACAAGACATGAAGAAGCACATATGGGACAGGCAGGCAAGTAAAAGTGAAATAGGACCACAGGCTGAGAAATTGACTCTACAATTTCTGAGATGAAATTCCATATCAATCAGATAGATGTCCAGTGGTATCCAGGTATCAAACTGGTCAACTAGAAGCACTCACAAACTCACAAATCACAGCAGACAATGCAAAAAGCCAACAAATTGGAGGAGTAAAAAGAGGGGTCGCCGGCAAGGGCGCGCACACACAAAAAATTGATTAAAAAAATGATATATATATATATATATATATATATATATATTTATTTATATACACAATGAAAAGCTTGCTTCCAAAAGGCGCTAAATTCATTGAAAATGATGGACTCAGCGCCTTTTGGAAGCAAGCTCTTCCTATATATATATATATATATATATATATATATATATATATATATGTTTGTGTGTGTTTGTGTGTGTTATTATTAACGCCTGAATAGCAAATAGAATAAAGAGAAAAGTGCAAGGTCTTAGATGATCCCCCAGGAGGTTTTGTTGTCGTTATTCTTTTGTTAGAACTTGGGGTGGAAATAGATTAATTCAACTTTTGTCTTTCTGTGTCTAGATGACTGACATGGAGTTCCTGGCGGCTTGTCTGGATCGTATCTTTTCCTTCTGCGCCCTGATTGCTTTCCTATTGCCCAACATCGCCGCTTTCGAGATTGTCAAGAACAGTTTGCGAATCATGGTCAGATAGACGGTTCCATGACATTTTCTCCTTCGATAACTGCTCCCATGAAATCTCTCCACGCTAGCCCAAACATGAATTCCCTTCACTAACAAAACCTGCATCCTAATCTTCATCTTCACTTGAACTCTTTATGTGCCATCGTATAAACCCCCTGTGTGCCACAGTATTCTGAGACAGCCATGTCCAATTCAATTCAATTCAATTCAATTCATTTCAATTCAGTTCAATTCAAATGTTGTCATGCTTCCGGAAGACATTCTGTGTTTTCACATCCATGTAACGTTTATAGATTTTTGTTTAGCTGGACCTGTAGTAAGCAAGGTTGTAAAGAAAGTGCCCAGCTTTGCTTTGATGTAAATAGTATGACAAATCTCTAATTGCTTTTCTTTCAAATGACCAGGAACTACATTATTGTAAAAAGGCATGACTTTTGCACACAAAATACTAAGGCCTTTGTCGATTTATCGATTGGTTTGGGCTGGTTTAAATGCGTTTGAGCAAAATATGCTACGTTGGCACGCCGTCAACTGTGTAGGGCGTGCGAACGTGGCACATAAAGAGTTAAACTTATTTAAAACTCAATCACAACCCTAAGTCCTTGGATAAAATAAGTCTTGAGCAATTATCGCAGGAGCAAACTTTATGTCGTTTCACCTATGTGACTGAAGGTGATTGGTGAACGTTGTTAACATTTCATTTGCTCAGCATTGTTTATAACACAGTTTTTGCGTATGCAGATCCATTTCTTATCTTAATAGTTTCTGGTGAAAGGATGGCATAGTTTTGGTTGAAATGGGAATTCAAGTTGTAACTTTTTACGAGGTAATTAGAAACTTCTTACACAAAATATGAAAGAGCCTACAATTCTAAGAGGAATTCAAGCTTTATTTGATGAAAATCGGTTTTGAAATGAGATATCAAAAATCAAACAAAACAAAGTGGTCCTAATCAAAGGTGGGGCCCACCATTATTAGGACCTTTATGCTTTTTGATATCTCAACAATTTCAACTCGAATTTGGGTCAAATGAACTGTGATTTCCTCTTAGAATTGTATGCTCTTTAATATTTCATATGTTATAAGAAGTTTCTAAGTATCTCGTAAAAAAAAAAAATCTGAATTCCCCTCTCAGTCAAATCTACAATCTGACTTCTCCTATCCGGCCAACCTTTATCCGGATCTATCTATAATCGGGATGCGATATCACCGTGATTTATTTCTTTTCTTTTAATGAATAATTTCGGGAACAAAGGGGATTTCAAACTCAAACAAAATTTCACACAAACTCACATGAATTACATATTGTTCTCAACATAAGTGACATACAGCCACATCTTATTTTCATTCATCTAATATGCATGCAGACATTCACTACCCCCAAATCACCGCAGGATAATGGACAGAACATTTTTCATGAAATCAGGGCACGGTACAGGCGATCGTTCTTCGGCAGCTATGTATATTACAAATTGAGTCTCCCGTATCCGCTCAAATCCCTTATCCCGACATGTCCGAGTAGGAAAGGTCTGATTGGTAGGTTGGCTCCTAACGGAGTTTTCCACTGTTCATTCCGGAGAAAAAGAAAATAAAGAATAGAGAAAGAAAGAAATAAAATTAATACTTTCATTACCTCAATTACATTGGGAGCAATTAACTGATGAGGTAGGAAATATAAATATAAATTTGATAAATTCTCTGAACAATGAGCTTTTAAGCTTTGCATCCATATGTATTTTGCTTGTGTTACGTTCTACCATTTGTAATCCTAACCTGCTAACTGTGGCGACTAATCGATTAAAGGAATGAATAAAGTTACCATAAACTTATAAGCAACTTCTAAGCAAAACACAGACGACTCGTATAGATAGATGCTTTAAAAGACAAATACAGTGTACTAGTACAACTACCTATTTTGTATATCTCTTTATGTGCCATGGTGGAAAAACCGTATGTGCAACGTTATTCTGAGACAGGAAGGTAGTCGTGCTTTTAGAAAGGATTCTGTTTTTCCAAGGTGTATAACTTCTACAAAATTCTGTTAAGATGGGCATAATCGTTGGCAAAGTTAAAGAGGAATGCCAAGCTTTGTTTCGATATAATTTGTATGACGAATCTATTTTCTATTTTTCTTTTGAATGACCAGTTGCTACGTTACTTTAAAGGCATGACTTTTGCACGTAAAACCGTGACAGAAACTTAGAATGTACGAGTAAATCTAGTTGGGAACACAGCTTGATAGTCAGTCACCACAAAGAATGCAAGCCGTATATGAGAGGAGCAAAAGCACGAGAAACGCTTTCATTGTGCCGTGGGATTAGGAGTGATTAGCGATTTATCGATCGGTTTTGGCGGCTTTGTTTGTTGAGCAGAATATGCGAAGTTGGCACGCCGTCGACTGAGTCGGACGCGCGAACGTGGCACATAAAGAGATATTCATGTATCTTTTTGTGCCGTAAGAACACAACTCTTTCTGTATGTCTATGTGAATAGAAGTACGTATGAATTTTACAAAATATATATTGGTTTTACGTATATGTAGATGTAATGTGGAAATGAAAACGATTTTACAAGTCATATCCAGGGCACCAAGACCATTGCAAACTGTTAGTATGATTGGATCATTATCATTTATTTATGCATAATAGTCAATTCCCATGCCAGGAAACAGTTCCCTGTGCCACTTCTGCTTATTCGTTACACAAGACTATCACTGCCCAAGCTAATCGTCTCTGCGGGCTTTGGCTTTTGATGGATGCATTGATCTGCCGACATGAACTGTCTTAACCTCTTTCCACCCGATTTCCAATTTCCCCCTTATCCTCCTCTTCCTTCTTCTTTTTTCCTCGTTTTTTCCCGCAGCACTCTTTGTAGTTGCAAGCTCTCTTTTCCCCTTCCCTCTGAGGTGCCAACATAGTACAAATATAGTGTTGTGCAAGCTGGTACTTCCATTTTGTTTTCGGAGAATAAATATAAGTAGGTCTGTATATTATATCATACCTCTTCTTGTACTGATCATAGACATGAACATATTGTTATTCTTTGCTTCCTGT
This sequence comes from Diadema setosum, assembly GCF_964275005.1. Taxonomy (NCBI): domain Eukaryota; kingdom Metazoa; phylum Echinodermata; class Echinoidea; order Diadematoida; family Diadematidae; genus Diadema; species Diadema setosum. Next base: position 15,238,218 of record NC_092687.1, on the reverse strand, counting down.
GTGTCATTTAGATGAAATGCGTGTCTAATATTTCTCACGTCACTTTGCACAGTTTGCTGTGAAAAATAGAGTTTGAATTGACTTGAATTGAATATGTTGGGTTATCGACTTGAATGTACGTGTTTTTAGACTGTCTGCCTGTCCAGGTTTTTTATGTGTTATGATATCATTAATCGTATACAAACATAATAGAGGCCGTGAGAAAGGTGGCAAAATAAAAGATGTGGTATAACACATACACAATGTTGGTACATCTCACATTTATATATATATATATATATATATATATATATATATATATATATATATATATATATATATATATATATATATACATATATATGAAGAGTTTGTTTGCAAAAACCGATAAGTCCATTTTTGAAGATTTTGAAGTACGTTTCCTGTCGTAAAGTACAAAATAAGACATTTAAAATGATATATTGATCATTACATATAAAGAAACATTTTTGAAATTATGGTCAAAAGAAGCAAACATTTTCTTATTATTCTCTTTATTTTTCTTGACCTTTAATCGCAAATATCTCCATTTGGCAAATATGGACTTATCGGTTTTTGCAAACAAACTCTTCATATATATATCATATCATATCATATATATAGTGCATGAGGCTGAATGCACTATAACAATATAAGCACCGACAAATTCTGAATTTGCCCAGAAGGCCAGTTATATTCAATGAGGCCGCAGGCCGAATTGAATATAATTGCCTGAGGGCAAATTCAGAATTTGGAGGTGCTTGGTACTTGTTATAGTGCAATAAGATGTCATGCACTATGTGTTATGTAAAATAGCATACATACCAAGGCAAGATAAATTGAAAAAAAAAAATACGAAAGCCTAGATCAAGCCTCTACACGTGTCTAGACAAGCAATAATCTTTGAACATGTATACATGCACAAAATCCCGAAGATCCAAATTCAACTATAGAGTCTAGGGTCTACGTTGTTATATCTAACGTTTTCTAGGCCCTACGATAGGTTAGGTCTAGGGGCCCTGGCCTAACGTTTAATACTATTTCAAACGTTAGATCTAGGTTCCTATGTCACTTAATACGAGCGACAGAGCTAGTTAACACTTGACCCTACATTAATAGGTCTACCATGGATCTAACAGTAACAAGTTAGACGCTCTACTTACTTACTGCACTGTGGGTCCAGGACCAGGACTAGAAAATCTAGATGATGTTTTGTAGGATTAGGGATCTACTGGGTTTAAACATAAGGCTCGTGCCAGGCATCATTGAAGTCACCATTACTGCACATGTGGATTCCGAGAGTGTGTTGTAATGTCGTAGTAAAAGTCCATAGCGTAGCGTGATCAAAGAGCGCTTAGTGTACACACGCTGCCCATTTCCACGGCGCACTTCCGCGTAGAATGTACGGAGAAAGCGGCACAAATCTTGGGTTGACTTGCTCAGTATCCGTCGGATTGATTCCTTTTTCAGAACAGTAGGAGTCCAAAATTCGTAGGGCGTATTTGATGGCATCCTTTGTGTCCTTAGTGTGCAAGATACTGTTTATATAAATCAGTCTCTGTAAAAGTAGCGAACCTGTTGAGTGTTATTTCAGCTTCCATGTTTAAATCTACCGCTGAAAGTCTAGTCGGTGCACCACCCACCCCACACAGATAAGTTACTGGCATAGCCAGCGAGAATTGAGAATAACGATAACATCGAGCAAAGCATATGGCGGTTGTGGCGCAATCGCGTCGATAAGGTGCGGGATTCAAGTACTCGATGATTAAAATGAGGGAGCAAAAACCGATATCAAATCGATAGTGGGTTATCGTTTGCAATCGTTATGTTTTGCGTGCACTATAACTTTTGTCATGCACTGCCAGCCTGTATCATAAGTATGTATGCTATTATATATATATATATCCATAAAGTGTGTGTGTGTGTGTGTGTTTATATATATATGAAGAGTTTGTTTGCAAAAACCGATAAGTCCATATTTGCCAAATGGAGATATTTGCTATTAAAGGTCAAGAAAAATAAAGAGAATAATAAGAAAATTTTTGCTTCTTTTGACCATAACTTTAAAAATATACCTTTATATGTAGTGACCAATATATCATTTAAAAGGTATTATTTTGTACATTATGACAGAAATCGTACTCCAAAATCTTCAAAAATGGACTTATCGGTTTTTGCAAACAAACCCTTCATATATATATATATATATATATATTATATATATATATATATATATATATATATATATATATATATATATATATACATATACATATACACATATATATATTATATATTATATTATATATTCGATGAGAAATTCAATCGAGGTAAAAATGACATAATGTATCAGTTCCGATGACGGAAAAAAAAATAGTTCTACTTGTGTATCTAAAAATTGCGTCTTCTTGTAGTGCCTGGCACACTCCAATGACGTATATTATTAAACTATGAAAGTTGTATTTACTTATATGTGAATATGTACATGAATATATGTATGTATGCATGTATGTCGATATTCCTGTAGACGTGTACACCGATATGCCATCAAAAAGAATTTCCTAAATGGACAATAAATGAATCTGAATCTAAATCTCAATATGTATTCTACGTGAACTGCAAAGCTGAATACAATGCATTGTAGGATTTGTAAGTTTTATAATAGACTGCTCTCGTTTCTTCAGTGTTGTTTGTTGACGTCCTTGTTCTGCCATGGTTGCAATTCCTTAAGATTTCTCTAGCCTGCTCGATGTGATACAGTTCCAAATAATCAGGTGGCCTTTTAGATAGTAAAATTAACGTTAAATGTCGATTTAAAGCACCGAATTTGCACAGATGATCCCTAAGGGCTTACTCATTGACATTACAGTAGGAGCCCTCTGCTTTTTTTAAAAATGTATTTTTATAATACAAATGGTGAATTTAATTTTCCATATATTTCGAACTCCGTATGCATCGATCCGTTGCGTTTGGCTTCCTTATTGGTATACAGTCATAAAGTCCTGTCCGGAAGTCCACATTTGTGTATGTTTTCTGAGAGATTATTCATTTATAATTCTTAGAAATGTTATTTCTTCATCATCCATTGCTGATGAAGGATTAAAAAAAAAAATCGATTTTCACTCACTTTACGAACTGCACCCGGACTCAGTTTCCGAACTTTGTCGAACTCTAGCCAAACACCGCGTGCTAATATTGACGTCATTTTAAAGAGAGTTCATAGTACTTTTGCATTTTTGAGTAAACAAACTACTGCTCGAATCTTGAGAAATTTTAGCAAAATGGCCGAACCTGACTCCTTTAAACAATGACGAACCTGATTTTGTAATGGAGTTTGAAGTCGAAGAGGATCATCCTGAGGATGGAGACAGCTATTCTTCCGACGATTCGGAATTTTCTGATGAGGATTAAGGAAAAATTAGGAAAGGGATTTGAAGAAAACGAAGAGGAAGACGCTGAAAACGAAGAGCTGCAGCAGCCGCTGGGTAATCAAAATGACGGCGCGGGCGGAGGTGAAGATGGCGATCCGATAGCAGCTGCGGGGCTCGGTGTGGAATTAGACATCGCTCGGATAGATCCAGCAAATGCACAAAATTGGTACGTTTTTCTCTAATTTTATTGTGGAAATTTCACATCATTACTGTACTTAAAATGGCACAGTGGAGCATCATGAGTTGAATGACTGCAGTCAACCGTGGAAAACGTAGCATCAAAGTCCAACCTTTTTTTTTTTTTTTTTTTCCTGCTGATCTATCTCCATAGTCTGAAGCAGAGGTAGCACTGGGACCGCACGCAGGAGAACGAATTGTGGCAATTGAATTGAATCAATTTCCAAATTTTGGAATGATTTGGATATAGAAATAATGCAATCCTAGTTTCTTAATTCATCTAAGCATAAACGTAAACTAGTTTTTCTGAATTCATACTTATAGTTTATCTTCAACCCTCCTCGACATTCGATTATGTAACATGTGCCTCGCTCGCGATTTCTTATTATACCCGGGACCTTCTTGTGCATACTTTATTTATGTGTATTTCTGCTATTGTACACTGTATCTGACTTGTTCCTCGCTCGGGTGATCACGCAACTCTCCAGAAATTTTGTGAAGCGGACATTGTTTTCTTTATCTTTTCTTTTTCTTTTTATTCTTCGACGTTTATATTTACCCAATTCACAAATTGTCAATTGTAAATATCAAGCAAGAATTAATCTCACATCAGCATCTGGGAATCTACACTCTACAAGCTATGCTATGTAGATTCCTCATATTTCACATGTTAAATTGTCTTAAATGCTGTACTTGACAATTCATCCATGCTTTTTTTACTTTTATGTTTATGGTTTATTTATTTGATGAAATGTGGAATATGGAACAATAAAAAACAAACAAACAAAGAAATTGAGAAATAGATTGATTTTTTTTTCGTCACTGCTGATGAGATATATGAGTGACTGATTGACAATTGATAGAAATTATGATGTCCAAATAAATACAGTAAAATATATAACTAGATTCTAGCCACTGAAGTCTGAATATTCTTTTGACATAGTGTACGAATTCTCCTTACTATAGGTTATGTTATATTTTGTTCTTACATTATATCACATAATTTTACATTAGAAGATTTTATTCAAACTTGTCCAGACATCATAACTCGAAAAACAATCACTACCCCATTTTTGCTATTTCTCAGTTTGATGATATTACCCATTTTCAACCAGGGTAGGTTTCATAATTGACGTGATGTTAGCAATAACTGTGTGACATCCTAACTATACACAGCCCAGTCGCTGCTGTACATACGTAGCGCGACAGGGCTGTACCAACGAAGCTCCAAACACGAAGAGGGTCCAACGATCGCATGCGATCGGATTGAATTTTGATACTTTAGATCATTTTTTTGTCACTTCAAACTCATCTGACGAACAAAATGATAATGAGACTTCATATCTATGCTATGAATATTGAAATTTAGATTTAATAACTTACCTAAAATGATGGTTATATGCAGCATGTGTGAACGGTTCACGAACGGTACATCGTCTTTCACGCCAGGCCATTTCCAATATCCGGGAGGTCACATGATCTGAATGCCCTTTCAAAAGGTCGCGCTGTCGACCGTGCTGCTACACCAACACTCAAGCAGCGCATCGCACGCACGCAAAAGATTTCCGCAGAGATCAAGGCGCCATTTTGAATTCTGCAACGATGAACCCTGACGGTGTTAGGGAATCCGCCGGAAAGTATCATTTTTTGGTTCCACGGACTTATCACGAGGGCTCTCAATGGACTTACGAACCTTCTGTAATACAAGCATGCACTTAAGGTGAGTAACGTTTGGTAACGTGTACATTGTTTATAAAGAACGTATAAATTTTCATAAGTTTTGTAGTTGTGTTGTGGTTCCCCACTTTGTAGGTGCCCGCTCGTTGGTCAGACGCTGTATTCGCGTAGCGTATTAACAGCGTCTGGTCGGGCTAGTGACATCCCTGCTGCGGTACTACACTATAGCCATAGTGTACATCGTTGGCACAAGTCTGTTGGCGCGGAGAGCTGTGACCTGACGTACGTGTGTGTAATGCACGCGAAGTACTCAGTCGCTGGTTGTCAATCATGAGCTGCCAGGATTAGACACATCAAACTGGAATAAATAGGCAGGAAACTAGATTCACCTCTAGTCTATGCTATTTTGATCAAGCTATTACTACAGGAAGGTGGCAAGTGATAGACTGAGTTCTCACTCTCGCTTTTGTAGCTTAGGTTCGTCGATTTATTTTCATCTGTAATCTATGGGAGGATAGGTCCTAACAATAGATGGCTAGTCTAGCTAACGTCAGGAAACTACAAACTATCTTCTACAAAGGTGATACACGCTCCGACGTGCAGTCAGGGAAACTCTCGACTCTCCAAGATCACGTAAAATACCACTTTTCCGAGATCGGTGCGTTCAATTGTGTGTAGAAGAGCGCGGTGGCCTTTGCTTTGTGTTCTCTTTTCAGCCGTTTTTGTTTTCAGATATGCTCGTAAGCCATGCTGCAGTCCAAGTTGCAAGTGCCAGTGTATTAAAAATAATCATTTCTGTATGTATGCACCGTTTATAGTATACTTGCTCAATACACCTGTGTTAAGGATACATTGTACACATTGCTGCGGTCTTCGATCACCAGAAATACCCCCTCTAAATCCCTCTTTCTCCCTCTCTCTCCCCCTTTCACTCTCCCTCTCTCCCTCTCACATAATATCTACCAGAAAAGTAACACTTTCCCTCCAAAATAAGAATGAAATTTGACGGAAACTTGTTGAGAAAATAATCGTCGACAAATCACATACCGGTACACAGCATCGCATTGCAGTGCTCGCAGCGCAGCTAGCTAGCTCGAACAACTTTGGAGCGTCACGTGACATTACTCCTCACACTGACGTCACTAGTAAATATGGAGTTTCTCAGTTCCGAAGAATCTGAGAAATTTTGTACACAACAAAATTACCTTTCGAATGAGGTGTAAATTTTGAACACATTCGAAATTACCTGTCGAATGAGATGTAAATATGCCAGACATATCGTTTCTTCTGTATTAAGCTTTGAAGGTGTTATGTCCTCAATAATTCCAGATCCTTTGACTCAAGACTCTAGTTAAATCATATTTGTTTAATTGTAGTTTTTGTTAATGTTAATGTAATATTGTATGGACTGGGTTTGGAGGGTTGTACACAGTATGTGTTGAAGTACGCAGGCTCTCATGCGCCGAGAGTATCATTAATGATAGATACGGCGCATTATAAATGTACTTTATTATTATTATTATTATATTTTTGATTCGTCAACTTCTCATAGTATGTTTCTTGATAAAATGAAACTGGCTAGAGTAATTCAAATGAATAAGAAAGGCGACAAATAAGATGTCAGTAGTTATTGCCCAATCTCCTTATCTTCTCTGACTAAAGTGTTAGAAAGATAATTCTAATTAGAACTATTGAATTTGTTATTCTGCATAAGATGTTTAGCAATTCCCACTTTGGACTTCGAAAAAACAAACAAACAAACAAACAAATATAGTACTATTCATGCAGTTCTTCATTCAATTGACAAAGTGGTTAATGCAATTGAAGACCTGAATATAAGAATGACCCAAGTCCAATTTTTGGCCACATTCAGTTTGACATGGGAAATTGTAGCTTATGCATGGACTCATCTTGTGTATAAAATAATGATAAATCCTAATTATCCCCGGAAGTGCCTGAAATGAATGAGTTAAATCTTATATGAATGTAAAAATGAAGGACTTGGGTCATTCTTACATTCATATTATAGCACCCTCTCTCATCCTTATATTACTGGACAAATAAAAAAGATATGAAGTTTTTTTAAGTTTACTCGAAATGGTCTTCCATGGACTTGGGTCGTTCTTATATTCAGATACTCAATTGACAACCACTCTTATTTAATTAGTGTTATTTGTGACCCGCAACAACGAAAGGATCCGAAAGCTGGAGGAGAACATTTTTCTGAAAATGGCACGACATTATTTCCTTACTCTTCTACTTCAATTTCATATATAACACAACTCATGAAAATACTCGATTGAGGAGATATTGATGATTCTTGGTTGAGGAAATCAGAGTTTCGAGAAACACGCCTTCAAAGTTTTCTTTCCGACACTATCATGATCAAGTTGAGACGAGACAGCTTTCACCGCTTGACAAGAAGGCATGCTCCTAGAGACCTCTGCGATGTTAATTCAAGCTTAGCGCCAGCGGTTTACGCACGACCAATCAGTAATCAGGAAGCCATGCACTGACCAATAAGATCACTCCCTCGTTGCTAGGGGCGGAGTCTAGCTGCGGCGCTACATCTAAATCTTCTGACACGTTTCTGTTACGTTGAAAGTCGGAAAATCATGGCCCAGAAAAATGCTGATTTCGTGCCTTTTCTTTGATCATTTAGGTTCGAAATTTCGGCAGATGATAGACAAAACATTAGACTACAAAACAATGCCAAAATCAGAAATCTGATTGTTTTGACCAATTTTGATGATGTGACTTCAAACTCGATTTCTTGGCTCAGCCGTCAGCAACTTTAGGATCATTTTGTTGTAGCGAGTCACATTCTATATTCATTCGATACAATTAATCATAACATTTTACTTAGCAAATTATCGCATCACATGGAACGGGGAAGGCCTCGGAGTGGTTAAATAGTTATTTAGGTAACAGAAAACAATTTGAAATAATACAAGATAGTAATTCAGCTACAAGATATAAAAAGTGTCGTTCCACAGGGAAATCTTTTAGGACCTTTGTTCTTCTGTACACGAGCACATTAACCCACCAAAAAAAAAAAAAAAAAAAAAAAAAAAGCCATCCGGTACTTCTGGTGTCATTTCCGGGATAAAAAAACGTGGGCGCGCTTAGTGGTTTTACCCCATGATATGTATTCCTATCTATTAAGCGAAAAAGAGAAAAAGAAAAATAAGGGGACCGAGCCCCACCTCCCTCCACACGAGTGAGTTCTTTTATGCACAGGGTGAATAATTTGTGGCCCGAGTGCACTACCTTATAGGGCACATCAGATGTGATGTGTGATGTAGTTGACACGTGCCCATTTATAACAGAACTTACCTTGAGAAGATAACAAATGTAACAATTTAGAGCACAATCACTAACACCATGAAATGTTTTATTCATTGAACAAAATAAAGGAAAACAAACAGACACACAAACAGACACACACACAGAGGAGACCATATGAAACGCCTTCAAACAGTCTAATGTTACTACAAAACTGCAGACATATCCTGCCTTTCAATCAAGTGCCGCTGTTATTATTTAGCGAGTTCTAGGAGTGCAGGGATAGTTTGCCCCCAAACCAAGCTTATTTTCACGAAAGGATATTGTTGAAATGAAAGAAGGAAATTGCTTGTTGGATGTGTCTGTTTAACGACAAACTGTCCGAATTCTTTCGATGTAGGCAACATGGTTCAAATCAGCCCAAAGTTTTGAGAACTTCGAGGATTTATACTCTTAAACAATGTTGGTTTCCTCGCTAATCTCAGTTCATCAGATCCACGGTCTCCCGACAATGAGAGGTGTTGTTATAATGTGCAAACGATTTACCAATGCATCCGAATGAGTCTTTAATCGCATAGGAAGGAGTATAATCCACTCCAGTTATTTTCGTTCGCAGTACCTCCTCTACTATTTTCCACGTATCATTCTCAGCCACCGGAGTTAAACATAAGATAAATCACCGCATCTAGCGTAAAAAAAGAAACTGCTGAAAATATACATGCCCTATAGTTGCGAGCCTACAGAGCAGAATAGAGCTAAATGGGAATGAGCTTTCGATCCTAGCAGAATCTTCAACTCAATTCAATTCAATTCAATTCAATTCAATTCAATTCAATTCAGTTCAATTCAATACCTTCGTCAGAGGTAAAATGATGAGGATTCTGTCTGGATTGAAAGCTCAGAACAATGCATCTTTTCATATGGAATGAATTTTTGTTCATATTTGAACAGATTTCAGGTTTTAATGAAGTTGTTAAATGACTGTGAAATAATGATACTCAATAAAGACAATTTAAAAGGTCCTTTTTGAAAAAAGAAAATGTTTTAAGTTTACTATCTGGAATTGATTCATTGTAAGGTTCTGATCTTTTGAATGTTCGAAGATTTCTTGCATGGTATCAAACAATCCCACCAATTTTCCATCGAGCTGCAGTTATGTCTTTTTGTTACAAATACTGTGTTTGCAACACGCACTCTTGCTAAGCGAATCAAATATGTTACACGGTTTCCCACGATTCCAATACCGGTGCCAATCAGCGTACACATAAGTTCTACCGCTATACCATTCATTTATCTCATTCTATACATGATGTCCAGTATTTGTCTTATTATCCACGAAGACTTCTGTTTTGACATCCTCTCTCATGGTATGTTTCTAAGACAGTTTTACGTCATTCAATCCATTCCTCTTAGCCTTTGTCAGTATATCATTCACTTGACGAACGTATCCATATCTACCTTCATACGTCTTTCCTAAATTTAGCCTCGGTTTCCTTTATATTACGAGAACAAACATAGTATTTCTTTTGCATGTGACCTTTTCCAGTCGTTACAGCAACCAGACTACAATATTCCAAACTTCATTCAATTACATTATATTGTGCAATTTTATCGCATGAAGAGAGTTCCAAATGGACTTCTGTCCAAGACTTAGTGAATGTACGCACTATTTCATCACTCGAATGTCTTGTGCAGAGCGTAGCTAACCTTTAATATGTGTATAAAAGGAAATATTAATAATTGGACAATGATTTCGCTGAAAAGAAGTCACAAAGCAAATCCACAATGAAAACATCTTTATTGCATTTGCTGTATTACGACAAGTGACTTTTTGGCCATGGTCAGAGGGCTGATGACCTTCCAGCTTGCCACTGGGTCGGTTGTCGCTATCTTGCTTCGGATTAAGCCCTGTGATGGTCACTGTAGACCCTGAAAATGTCATGAAGTCCAGAATTCCTGAGGCATGGTAACAAACCAGGGCCGGATCCAGGAATTCCGTTAAAAAAAAAAAAAAAAAAAAAAAAAGGGGGGGGGGGGAGGAAACAATATTTCTGGTGCTACTTCCGGGTTTCATCTTATTGTTTTTCTTTTTGTTTCTTTTGTTTTAAGAAAAATAAAAGGGGGGGGGGGAGGGCGATCGCCCGGTGCGCCCCCCTCTGGATCTGCAACTGCGAAGGACTCGATCCAACTGGTACAGCGTGTCGAGGTACGGTGCGATATTTGATGGGGTTGATAATACGCAGGCCCGAAGTCAGATAGTGTCATATTTGGCATTGTAGTGCCATTGTCTTTTTTTCTTTTTTCTTTTTTTGCTGTTGTTGTTGTTTTTTTTTTGCTGTTGTTGTTTTTTTTTGTCTAGTTTTGTTTCAGTCGCTTGATTTTGCTGGAGCAAGGAAGTACATGTTACTACAAGCTGTCGCAGTCGACCAGTGGGCTCTTAATAAACCTCGGAGGAAGCATCAAGACGAAAACAAGGCCACTTAACGCAACAAGAAGCCAGAATGTCTCATGATACGAGCCGCAGGCCTTGGCCATCATACCTGCAAAATGAATGCAGAGAAATAGTAGATTTCAGTGAACCCATGAAGTTCCGCATGATTCTATGATAGCGATTAGTCTTGTAACTGTCTCTTCATTGTGCTTGACATTTATGAGAAAGAATCAGCAAACATATGACAAAAATATCAGGTCTCAGTGTCTTCAATTTGTCCCTCTACAAATGGAATTTGCATAGATGTTGGAACAAAATGCAACCAATATCACTCGAACCTTTCATCTACTGATAATGACAGGTTCGAGTACCACTGATCTTTTTTTTTTCTGACATGTTCGTTACTTGATCAGCAGTTGCGATCTTAACAAATTTACTTTGTAGAGGGAGACAAATAAGGGAGTTCACGGTTAGCGCGTGTCTTATTTGACCCCTACACCACAGACTCCCAAACAACATGGACATGTCTTGTGATCAAGAATTCCTTGTTGAAGCATGGCATCTTGTATTAAATCAATTCTCTCGAAATGCATGGAGAGATTTTGCTAATCAGTGTTGATGAATGAATTACTTTCACATGTACTTTCTAATTCAGTCTAAAACACATAATTCTAATGACATAATATATATTCTCAGTTGCCCAAGGATTTTATTCATTTTAAAGTCAGTGGCAAATACACAGACAATCTCATTTGACCTCTGTTTTGCACATGTGCAAATCACAACCGTGAACTCCTTTATTGAAGACACTCACACCTAAACCTTCACCCCTCTGACAAATATCTTGCTTTCTTAACCTAAAACTATCTTAATGTAAGAATTTTATATCTTACAGCAGAAGTGTGATTCTTCGAAGTTCTTCCAGTTTATATGAGGTGATTATAATCAGAGTTTTGATATTAATGAAGTTCCTCTTCTTCTCATTTTTTCTTGGTTTTTCTTGGACTTCGTGGTGAAGCTTGGATAATAATTGATAATACTTTATGTGTGTGTGTGTGTGTGTGTGTGTGTGTGTGTGTGTGTTTTGCTGAAACCAACCTACACATATCAACCTGAAGTCTATATATATATATATATATATATAATATTGAAAAAAGAAATATAGATAAATCAATATCATATTAGACATATAATATAAATTTCATAAAACGTACACGTAAAATCTACGTTATACACAAATCAATGCAGAGTCATCTTACCGATGGAGAAGGGTCCAAGGAATGAGCCAATGACCTTAGCAATGTTTGATATGGCTAGTAGCAGTGGGAAATGAGAGAGCGGAGAACGAGCTCGGCTTACGATTACTAACAGATTGGCGTTCACTGCTATGCAGAGGGCCGTGAAGAATACTGAGAAATGCATCATGACGTAACTGCATACGAGTAAGTCGAGAAGTAGAGACAGAGCACACACGACAGTCATGACAAGGACAATGTCGTTGGGTGAAATGTATCGGGAGGCAGCCCCGCTGAAAGCTCGGCCCAAGAACGTGGCGATCGCTGCGGAGAAGGCGAGATATATTGCGTGCGAGGAGGAGATCCCTCTATCCATGGCCCTCGGAATGACATAGGAATACCACGACCCGTCCAACATCGCCACTGAACAAACACATAGCAGGATAATATTTTGACATGGATCTTGATAATATAAGGACTTTTTCCAAAGTTCAATCATACGTGATGGCAAGGAATTCTTCATAATATTTTCAGCGTTCTTGCCTTCAGTGCCACCATAAGATAATTCGCCGGAGGGCGTACTGGTGCTGGCAGTCTCATTGTCTTGCTCTTGAATGAGAGAAGTTCTGCATGAGTCACCGTTTTCGTCTTCAGATTGAACATCAACGTTCAGTGACATTATTAACGGCAGGTCATTTGCCATAAGAGCGCCAATGATACAGAAAGTACCCCTCCATCCGTAGACTTTCAGTAGGAAATCGCCCATGAGTGGAATCACCACCATGCCTACGGCGTAGCCAGATTTTCCAATGCCGTAGTACGTGCTGAAACGACTTGGCTGCACGTTGCTCAGTCCGATGATAGCAAGCATTGTAACAACTCCCCTTCCGAGGCCTGAAATAATGAAAAAAAAAATTAATTTTAGCCACAGTTTCAGATCTTTTTAACTTCATCCAGTAAAAATTAACTTTGAAATGGGAGAATTCTGTGAAGCATTCTGTACAACAAACGCTCGTTTTTTCGAAAAGGTACCGGTGAAATCAAAGCAACAAATCAGTAACTGTATCAAATGTTATACTTTGTATATCAATGTTTGTTTTTCTGTATATCAATTTCAGCTAGTTTACAGTTTACAAAACCTTCGGAGAAGACACCATGATCTTAATGAGCAGATGGATATAATATTTGTTTGAAACATAGGCGTAATCTTCATATCGTTTATTAGGGCATGGTATCTACTTCTGGAGAGTAACATCCAACATGCCGTATGACTTTTTAACTTACTGCTTTCATAGACTGCGAAATTATTGGGAAGGCTTTGAAATGTGTGAGAAAAATAGCGGACAAGAGAAAAAAAAAACTCATTTGTGTAACTGATCTTGATACAAACATTCCACAGAGATTTTCTTTTTCTCATCGATCACTCTTCGGGAAGCAACGTTTGTTGCTTCCGGCCATTAACTGAAGTGTGTCGGATCGCAGTCTGAAAAGCCCGATTTTTCAGGGCAATGTTAGATATTTCAGCCCTGATCCGATCAGGCAAGATCGTCCGATGAGGATCGCGCGCTACATGTCTGACACTGCCCTGATAGTCGTCCACAACAAGTTAAATTCATATGACTACGACCCGACACACTTCGGGAAGTGGCCGAACCCCCCCCCCCCCAAACAAACAAACTTTGCTTCCGATGTGACCGATGATAACAAATCTCTGTTGAATTGTGTTATTAGAAAGAAATGAAGGATGTGACTGTTACACCCTCATTCCACAGAAATTCTTTTTTTTTTCTCATCGGTCAATCGTTGAAAGCAAAGTTGTTACTAACCGAAATCGCAGTCTGACGAATCCGACTCGCGTTGTTCGCCTATCAGTTCATTGTCACATACGTCGGGCGATGATCCGAGATGATTTAAGATCGTCCGATGATGATCACGCGCGACAAGTCTCATGGTGACATAATTATAGACCCCGTTTACAGTGCGAGGCTCGGCCGCGGCTCGGCCGCGGCCGAGCCCAGCCCCGCTTCAGTGTAAACGCGCAAAAGGCCAAATGCGAGACCAAAATTGGCCTCGCATTTGGCCTCGCTCTGGAGGTGGTCTCGGCCGCGGCCGAGCCGCGGCCGAGCCCGGCCTCTTCTTGGTGTAAACGCAAACTGGGCCAAATGCGCGGCCAATTTTAGTCTGGCTTCCAGACCCTCTGCCCGTACTATTTCGCTATTCACGATATCAACCCCCTCAACGTGGAAAACTAGTATAGTTTAAGGTGGTTTTGTCCTGCAAAGGATTTTTCCTTCAGCAAAGGCCTTTGCCCGAACGGCGACTTCGTCGCCACGGAATCCAGTTGGCAAAGGGTCTGAAAACCAGGCTATACCAAATTGCGTTTGTTTACAAGCACAGCGCCACTACGACAAAATATTGAAAGGTTTGAATTAAAAGCGCGGCCGAGCCCAGCAGTGTAAACGGACAGAATTGCGAGGCTCGGCCGCGCAATTGAGGCCGGGCTCGGCCGCGGCCGAGTCGCGGCCGCGGCCGAGTCGCGGCCGAGCACGGCCCCGCACTGTAAACGGGGTCTTAGTCGACTGATACAAGTCGGATTCATCCGACTGCGATCAGATACACTTCGGCGGGCGGCCGGAGGCAACAAACTTTGCTTCCGAAGTGAGACCGATCAGAAAAAAAAAAAAAATCTCTGTGGAATTGGGGTATTAGAAAGAAATGAAAAATGTGACTGTTACGCATTTTGCGTGATGATGCTTACTCCAAAAAAGATAGTTCTAATTTCTCACCAGACAAAGTTACCGCGGCAATTAAAAGGGAGCTGCTTGTTGATACAGACGCAATGACAATGCCCATCGACGCGATAACAGCTCCGAGAACCAGAAGAACCCTTCGGCATTTCTTGTAGTCGTACAGGTAAGCAATGGCTGGACCTGCGTTTAGAGGGTGTGTAGAGTTCTGGTTGAGGTGAGGATTTTGCTTTTAATATTTTGCGAGATATTCAGAAACCACTATATGAGATATCAAAGAGCATGCAATTCTAAGAGGTATCAACAGTTTATTTGAAAATCGGTTTTGAAATGGCCGAGATATCCAAAAAAAGAAGGTGAAACAAAGATATCCTAATAAATGGCGTTGCCTGTCGCCTTCTTATCATTATCACTTTTTTGGGATATCTCGGCCATTTGAAAACCAATTTTTATCAAATAAACGTTGAATCCTTCTTAAAACAACATGCTCTTTCATATTTCATAAGAGGTTTCTCATTATGTCACTTAGGAATGTTCTAAACATGAATCCCCACCTCAACCAGTACTGTACAGTCCCTTTAAAAACAAACAAACACACAAGCAAAAAACAAACAAACAAAGAAATAAACAAACAAACTAAGACAAACGCCCCATAACAGATCATGTGCGGAATCTAGAGTGTATTCTACACAGTTAATTCGTTTAATTTAATTCTTAATTTCAAACAATAATTTCAGTATGCAGAACATAGCATGTTAAAAATCGGTGTGATGCAAAAAAAGAAATCACGTTGATCGTGCTACTTCTATATATATAAAAGTCTCGAACCTACTACTGCTGCTGCTGCTGCTGCTCGCACTTGCTCGGTGCACTCAGGCGGAACGCCAAGGGCATTCATAGGTCATTGAAAAACTGCCTGTGTCATTCCCACTAGGCAGGTTAGATGATGCGTGTACACTCGTGCGAATATGCACTTAGTTGACTCAATGCAGCACTAGTTTATGTCAATTTTATGAAAAGAAATAATAAACTGTGAAGGAATTATGGAAAAAAATATTATGTTTCTGTCTATTTTATTCATAAATCCTCTTCATTTCAACCTATCTGTAACCACATCTTACCCACTTGCGAATCGACATGTCCATAACGTCCTCGACCCCCCCCCCCCCCCCAGATAGCTCTGGAACATTCCATTTCCATGACGGGGTTTTTATGTTGCAACGTTATCAAATAACTCTCATGTAATTTCTTACTATGGCTAATCTATTTTATAATGTATCATAATCTATCTATGCTTAGATAACCTAATTCAAATTTGCAGAGACATAGAAAAAGACATGTTTTACAATCGTGATTCGTTCAACTACTCATTTTTTGTGCTGAAATCCGCATGTCTGCTCCCTCAGCTCCGCACATGTTATCGCTATCGCTCAAACTTCGATCGCGATGGCTTGGCTTGTGTGTGTTCTATGTACGTACGTGCCGTGTGGACGAGGATTACCCACGTTAGTGCTAGTGAGTGTGGCGTAACTTCTCTAGGATTCCCGTCCATTTCTCTCTCTCTTTTTTTCTCTCTTTTGCTTTCATATAATTTTATCTCTTATTTTCAGAGTACAATCGTATTTCTGAGAGTGTTTTTTTTTCTTCATTTTTCAAGTGATTATCTCGTTTGCAACAATTTAGAGGTGAGTTTTTGTTCGAGTGTTTGTTGAGTTTTTTGATTGAACATGATGTAGATTATCTACGTGTGTGCGAGCACATCGTACTTTGTATGGTACGGTGTACCCACTCGTTTGTTTCCGTGTAAGCATTTTTACCGTAAAGTATCTTCATCGTTCGTCTTCCAAGCATCGGGTTTTCACCCTAGTTTTCTTCATCGTAGTTTTTTACCTCGATTTTTTTTTTTTTTTTTTGCGGTGCAAGATGTTCTGTGTGGTTTTTTTTTTCCTACGGTAGAATGCCATCGTTCATGATCTTCGTGTATTCATTACTAGTTTATTTCTGCCTCCGTTTCATTTTTATGTACGACTATTAGATGTTTAACGTAGCTAGCTAGGTCTGCGATGTTTGTATCGTTTGCTGAGATGTGTTTTGTGAGCTGAGAGTGACTATGATGGGAGTGATATTCAGGGTGTTGCTGTGGTTGAGATGATAGTGATGATGATGATGATGATGATGATAATGATTCTGGTGATGTTGATGTACGAACCGTTATGATGATGCAATTTATTTCATGTGACCATGACATGACGTTGATGATGGCGTGTACGACACGAGTAGCCTATCCTAGGCCAATGTCCCATGACGAGAGTGACAATGAAACGGGGGCTGATGCTCGCTCGTGCACAGGAGTGGTCTAGATCTAAAGACCTGCATTTTATAATTTTCCCCTTTTGCTTGTTCACTCGGGTTAAGT